>NW_026967475.1:300000-600000 GCF_028390025.1 Pseudophryne corroboree
GCAGGTAGGGGAGGGGAGGGGTTTGGGTGCGGGAGCAGGGGTGCTGTGCGTAGTGGAGGGTCGGGGCGCCATGGGTGGGGAGTTGGGAGCAGGGGTGATGTGGGTTTGGGAGGGTTGGGGAGGCTGTGGGAGATGCTGGTGTGGGAGTGCAGTGGGTAGGGGGTGGGTTCTGGGCGTGGGGGCGTTGTGCCATGGGTGGGGGACAGGTGTGGGGGGGCAGTGGCGGGTGCAGTGGTGGTGCGGATGGGGGGTGGAAGACGGCTGCGGGTGTTCCGAGGGTTGGGGTGTGGCGGGGGTGGGGGAAGGGGTGCAGGAGCAGGGGTGTTGCGGATGGGGGAGGGGTGGGTGCAGGAGGGTCAGATGCGGTGGTGGTGCGGGTGGAGTGGAGGATGCAGGGGTGTAGCGGGGGGAGAGGTGGGTATGGTGATGGAGTGGGGGGGTGCCACGGGTGGGGGAGGGGGCGGTTTGCCGGTGTGGTGCATTTGGGGGGGGGGGTTTGAGGGTGCCACGGTTGCAGGGGCGGGTGCTACAGGTAGGGGAGGGGTGGGGGTGCGGGAGCAGGGGTGCTGTGCGTAGGAGAGGGGCGGGGGTGCCATCGGTGGGGGGTTGGGAGCAGGGGTGATGTGGGTGTGGGAGGGCTGTGGGAGAAGCTGGTGTGGGAGTGCTGTGGATGGGGGAGGGGGGGTGCTGGGGGTTGGGGCGTGGTGCCATGGGTGGGGGGACAGGTGCGGAGGGGGGGCAGGGGCTGGAGCAGTGGTGGGAGGCAGCTGCTGGGGTTCCGAGGGTTGGGGCGGTGGTGCGGGTGGGTGCAGTAGGGGCAGATGCGGTGGTGGTGCGGGTTGGGTGAAGAGTGCAGCGGGGGGGAGAGGTGGGTATGGGGGAGGGGCAGGGTTGCAGCGGGTGGGGGAGGGGCGGGGGGTGCTGCAGGTGTGGGAGCTACGGGTGGGGGCGTGAGTGCCGCAGGTGCGAGCGGATGTGGGGGATGCGTTGGGTGCCGCAGGGGGGGCAGCGGGTGCCACGCCCCTTCCGCGAAGCCACGCCCCCTTTTCACCCGCGACCGCACCGGGTCTTATAAAAGTAAGTGACGGGTGGATGCCGCGGAAGTTGGTGCTGCGAGGGGGGGGGGGGGGGCAGAGGGCGGGAGTGCCGCGGGGGGGGGGCAGATGCGGGTGGTTGCCGCGGCTGGGAGGGGGGGCGAGTGCGGCTGCGGGTGCTCAGCATATCCCCCTGACTCAGCGCCAGCGGCAGCCGCAAGACTGCGAGGCGGGTAGTGTGAGTTCCGCTCACAGTCAGCGGCTGCGATGTCACCAGGGGCAGGGAGTGCACGGGTAAAAGGGAGACAGGGGACTGGGCGGAGAGAGGGAGGGGACTGGGCGGAGAGAGGGAGGGGACTGGGCGGAGAGAGGGAGGGGACTGTTCCTGCCCAGATCTGTGACTCCGCCCAGCGTTACGGCCATGCACAGAATCACAGAGTTGGGCTAATATATAGGAGATAGATAGATGGAGAGATATATAATATATAGATGGATGGAGAGATATATAATATATAGATGGATGGAGAGATATATAGTATATAGATGGATGGAGAGATGTATAATATATAGATGGAGAGATATATAATAAATAGATGGATGGAGAGATGTATAATATATAGATGGAGAGATATATAATAAATAGATGGATGGATAGATATATAATATATAGATGGATGGAGAGATGGATATATATATAATAAATAGATGGATGGATAGATATATAATATATAGATGGATGGAGAGATATATAATATATAGATGGATGGAGAGATGTATAATATATAGATGGAGAGATATATAATAAATAGATGGATGGATAGATATATAATATATAGATGGATGGAGAGATGGATATATATATAATATATAGATGGATGGAGAGATATATAATATATAGATGGATGGAGAGATATATAATAAATAGATGGATGGATAGATATATAATATATAGATGGATGGAGAGATGGATATATATATAATATATAGATGGATGGAGAGATATATAATATATAGATGGATGGAGAGATGTATAATATATAGATGGAGAGATGTATAATATATAGATGGATGGAGAGATGGATATATATATAATAAATAGATGGATAGAGAGATGGATAGATATATAATATATAGATGGATGGAGAGATGGATATATATATAATAAATAGATGGATAGAGAGATGGATAGATATATAATATATAGATGGATGGAGAGATGGATATATATATAATATATAGATGGATGGAGAGATATATAATATATAGATGGATGGAGAGATGTATAATATATAGATGTAGAGATATATAATATATAGATGGATGGAGAGATGGATATATATATAATATATAGATGGATGGAGAGATATATAATATATAGATGGATGGAGAGATGTATAATATATAGATGGAGAGATGTATAATATATAGATGGATAGAGAGATGGATAGATATATAATATATAGATGGATGGAGAGATGGATATATATATAATATATAGATGGATGGAGAGATATATAATATATAGATGGATGGAGAGATGTATAATATATAGATGGAGAGATGTATAATATATAGATGGATAGAGAGATGGATAGATGTATAATATATAGATGGATGGAGAGATGGATATATATATAATATATAGATGGATGGAGAGATATATAATATATAGATGGATGGAGAGATGTATAATATATAGATGGAGAGATGTATAATATATAGATGGATAGAGAGATGGATAGATATATAATATATAGATGGATGGAGAGATGGATATATATATAATATATAGATGGATGGAGAGATATATAATATATAGATGGATGGAGAGATATATAATATATAGATGGATGGAGAGATATATAACATATAGATGGATGGAGAGATGTATAATATATAGATGGATGGAGAGATATATAATATATAGATGGATGGATAGATGTATAATATATAGATGGATAGAGAGATGGATAGATATATAATATATAGATGGAGAGATATATAATATATAGATGGATGGATAGATGTATAATATATAGATGGATAGTTATATAATATATAGATGGAGAGATATAATATATAGATGGATGGAGAGAGATATAATATATAGATGGAGAGATAGATATATAGTATATAGATGGATGGACACACCTGGGCGCGGCCTCTCATCCTATTCCTCTGTACCCAGCTGCCGGGAGAAGTGTCACAGGAGGAAGCGCTTGGACATACATGATGGGCTGCTGGTCGGCCAGGACCCCTGCTGCAGACCGGTACCCGGCACTATCCCGTACCTAGATGATGACATCCCTCTGTTAACGGTTGAGGAAGACTCAGGTCGGTTGACTGCAGATGAATCTTTATATGAAGGATGCTTAATATTAGGTTGTTTCCAGATGTAGATCCGCAGAAGATCGCTGAGGCCATCATTCATGGCAATCTCATCTTAGCGTTTTTTGCGTATGTTATTGTATATGACCTGTGTAACGGTGTATGTAGCGTCAGTCTGCTCTCACTAGCCATGGGGCATTACACTGACATACTCCATGATGCTCCTGCACCCGGATAATGTCTGTGCCGGAACATTGCTAAGACAGACCACTGTTCCCTCACAATACACCTTAGGCGGATTCACTCACATGATAACGCACACAGCGTGCAGGTAGGTACTCAGCACTGATAACACACACAGTGTGCAGGTAGTTACTGAGCCCTGATAACACACACAGCGTGCAGGTAGGTACTGAGCCCTGATAACACACACAGCGTGCAGGTAGTTACTGATAACACACACAGCGTGCAGGTAGTTACTGAGCACTGATAACACACACAGCGTGCAGGTAGTTACTGAGCACTGATAACACACACAGCGTGCAGGTAGTTACTGAGCACTGATAACACACACAGCGTGCAGGTAGTTACTGAGCACTGATAACACACACAGCGTGCAGGTAGTTACTGAGCCCTGATAACACACACAGCGTGCAGGTAGGTACTGAGCACTGATAACACACACAGCGTGCAGGTAGGTACTGAGCACTGATAACACACACAGCGTGCAGGTAGTTACTGAGCACTGATAACACACACAGCGTGCAGGTAGTTACTGAGCACTGATAACACACACAGCGTGCAGGTAGGTACTGAGCACTGATAACACACACAGCGTGCAGGTAGTTACTGAGCACTGATAACACACACAGCATGCAGATAGTTACTGAGCACTGATAACACACACAGCGTGCAGGTAGGTACTGAGCACTGATAACACACACAGCGTGCAGGTAGTTACTGAGCACTGATAACACACACAGCGTGCAGGTAGTTACTGATAACACACACAGCGTGCAGGTAGTTACTGAGCACTGATAACACACACAGTGTGCAGGTAGTTACTGAGCACTGATAACACACACAGCGTGCAGGTAGTTACTGAGCACTGATAACACACACAGCGTGCAGGTAGTTACTGAGCACTGATAACACACACAGCGTGCAGGTAGGTACTGAGCACTGATAACACACACAGCGTGCAGGTAGTTACTGATAACACACACAGCGTGCAGGTAGTTACTGATAACACACACAGCGTGCAGGTAGTTACTGATGACGCACACAGCATGCAGGTAGTTACTGAGCACTGATAACGCACACATCGCGCAGGTAGCTACTGAGCACTGATGACGCACACAGCGTGCAGGTAGTTACTGAGCACTGATAACACACACAGCATGCAGGTAGTTACTGAGCACTGATAACACACAAAGCGTGCAGGTAGTTACTGAGCACTGATGACGCACACAGCATGCAGGTAGTTACTGAGCACTGATAACGCACACAGCGTGCAGGTAGCTACTGAGCACTGATGACGCACACAGCGTGCAGGTAGTTACTGAGCACTGATAACACACACAGCATGCAGGTAGTTACTGAGCACTGATAACACACAAAGCGTGCAGGTAGTTACTGAGCACTGATAACGCACACAGCTTGCAGATAGCTACTGAGCACTGATGACGCACACAGCGTGCAGGTAGTTACTGAGCACTGATGACGCACACAACGTGCAGGCAGGTACTGAGCACTGATGACGCACACAACGTGCAGGTAGGTACTGAGCACTGATGACGCACACAACGTGCAGGTAGGTACTGAGCACTGATGACGCACACAGCGTTCAGGTAGTTACTGAGCACTGATGATGCACACAGTGTGCAGGTAGTTACTGAGCACTGATGACGCACACAACGTGCAGGTAGGTACTGAGCACTGATAACGCACACAGCGTGCAGGTAGGTACTGAGCACTGATAACACACACAGCGTGCATGTAGGTACTGAGCACTGATACACACAGCGTGCAGGTAGGCACTGAGCACTGATAACGCACACAGCGTGCAGGTAGTTACTGAGCACTGATAACACACACAGCGTGCAGGTAGTTACTGATAACACACACAGCGTGCAGGTAGTTACTGAGCACTGATAACACACACAGCGTGCAGGTAGTTACTGAGCACTGATAACACACACAGCGTGCAGGTAGTTACTGAGCACAGATAACACACACAGCGTGCAGGTAGGTACTGAGCACTGATAACACACACAGCGTGGAGGTAGTTACTGAGCACTGATAACACACACAGCGTGCAGGTAGTTACTGATAACACACACAGCGTGCAGGTAGTTACTGATAACACACACAGCGTGCAGGTAGTTACTGAGCACTGATAACACACACAGCATGCAGGTAGTTACTCATAACACACACAGCGTGCAGGTAGTTACTGATAACACACACAGCGTGCAGGTAGTTACTGATAACACACACAGCGTGCAGGTAGTTACTGATAACACACACAGCGTGCAGGTAGTTACTGATAACACACACAGCGTGCAGGTAGTTACTGATAACACACACAGCGTGCAGGTAGTTACTGAGCACTGATAACACACAGCGTGCAGGTAGTTACTGATAACACACACAGCGTGCAGGTAGTTACTGAGCACTGATAACACACACAGCGTGCAGGTAGTTACTGAGCACTGATAACACACACAGCGTGCAGGTAGGTACTGAGCACTGATAACACACACAGCGTGCAGGTAGTTACTGAGCACTGATAACACACACAGCGTGCAGGTAGTTACTGATAACACACACAGCGTGCAGGTAGTTACTGATAACACACAGCGTGCAGGTAGTTACTGATAACACACACAGCGTGCAGGTAGTTACTGATAACACACAGCGTGCAGGTAGTTACTGATAACATACACAGCGTGCAGGTAGTTACTGATAACACACACAGCGTGCAGGTAGTTACTGATAACACACACAGCGTGCAGGTAGTTACTGAGCACTGATGACGCACACAGCATGCAGGTAGTTACTGAGCACTGATAACGCACACATCGTGCAGGTAGCTACTGAGCACTGATAACGCACACAGCGTGCAGGTAGCTACTGAGCACTGATGACGCACACAACGTGCAGGTAGTTACTGAGCACTGATAACACACACAGCATGCAGGTAGTTACTGAGCACTGATAACACACAAAGCGTGCAGGTAGTTACTGAGCACTGATAACACACATAGCATGCAGGTAGTTACTGAGCACTGATAACACACACAGCATGCAGGTAGTTACTGAGCACTGATAACACACAAAGCGTGCAGGTAGTTACTGAGCACTGATGACGCACACAGCGTGCAGGTAGTTACTGAGCACTGATAACGCACACAGCGTGCAGGTAGCTACTGAGCACTGATGACGCACACAGCGTGCAGGTAGTTACTGAGCACTGATAACACACACAGCATGCAGGTAGTTACTGAGCACTGATAACACACAAAGCGTGCAGGTAGTTACTGAGCACTGATAACGCACACAGCGTGCAGGTAGCTACTGAGCACTGATGACGCACACAGCGTGCAGGTAGTTACTGAGCACTGATGACGCACACAACGTGCAGGTAGGTACTGAGCACTGATAACGCACACAGCGTGCAGGTAGTTACTGAGCACTGATGACGCACACAGCGTGCAGGTAGGTACTGAGCACTGATGACGCACACAGCGTTCAGGTAGTTACTGAGCACTGATGATGCACACAGCGTGCAGGTAGTTACTGAGCACTGATGACGCACACAACGTGCAGGTAGGTACTGAGCACTGATGATGCACACAGCGTTCAGGTAGCTACTGAGCACTGATGACGCACACAGCGTGCAGGTAGTTACTGAGCACTGATAACGCACACAGCGTGCAGGTAGGTACTGAGCACTGATAACACACACAGCGTGCATGTAGGTACTGAGCACTGATACACACAGCGTGCAGGTAGGCACTGAGCACTGATAACGCACACAGCGTGCAGGTAGGTACTGAGCACTGATAACGCACACAGCGTGCAGGTAGTTACTGAGCACTGATAACGCACACAACGTGCAGGTAGGTACTGAGCACTGATAACGCACACAGCGTGCAGGTAGTTACTGAGCACTGATAACGCACACAACGTGCAGGTAGGTACTGAGCACTGATAACGCACACAGCGTGCAGGTAGGTACTGAGCACTGATAACACACACACAGCGTGCAGGTAGTTACTGAGCACTGAAACACACACAGCGTGCAGGTAGTTACTGAGCAGTGATAACACACAGCGTGCAGGTAGGTACTGATAACACACAGCGTGCAGGTAGTTACTGAGCAGTGATGACACACAGCGTTTAGGTAGTTACTGATAACACACACAGCGTGCAGGTAGGTACTGAGCAGTGATAACACACAGCGTGCAGGTAGTTACAGAGCAGTGATAACTAGAGATGAGCGCCTGAAATTTTTCGGGTTTTGTGTTTTGGTTTTGGGTTCGGTTCCGCGGCCGTGTTTTGGGTTCGAACGCGTTTTGGCAAAACCTCACCGAATTATTTTTGTCGGATTCGGGTGTGTTTTGGATTCGGGTGTTTTTTTCCAAAAACACTAAAAAACAGCTTAAATCATAGAATTTGGGGGTCATTTTGATCCCAAAGTATTATTAACCTCAAAAACCATAATTTACACTCATTTTCAGTCTATTCTGAATACCTCACACCTCACAATATTATTTTTAGTCCTAAAATTTGCACCGAGGTCGCTGTGTGAGTAAGATAAGCGACCCTAGTGGCCGACACAAACACCGGGCCCATCTAGGAGTGGCACTGCAGTGTCACGCAGGATGTCCCTTCCAAAAAACCCTCCCCAAACAGCACATGACGCAAAGAAAAAAAGAGGCGCAATGAGGTAGCTGTGTGAGTAAGATTAGCGACCCTAGTGGCCGACACAAACACCGGGCCCATCTAGGAGTGGCACTGCAGTGTCACGCAGGGTGGCCCTTCCAAAAAACCCTCCCCAATCAGCACATGATGCAAAGAAAAAGAAAAGAAAAAAGAGGTGCAAGATGGAATTGTCCTTGGGCCCTCCCACCCACCCTTATGTTGTATAAACAAAACAGGACATGCACACTTTAACCAACCCATCATTTCAGTGACAGGGTCTGCCACACAACTGTGACTGATATGACGGGTTGGTTTGGACCCCCCCCAAAAAAGAAGCAATTAATCTCTCCTTGCACAAACTGGCTCTACAGAGGCAAGATGTCCACCTCATCTTCACCCTCCGATATATCACCGTGTACATCCCCCTCCTCACAGATTATCAATTCGTCCCCACTGGAATCCACCATCTCAGCTCCCTGTGTACTTTGTGGAGGCAATTGCTGCTGGTCAATGTCTCCGCGGAGGAATTGATTATAATTCATTTTAATGAACATCATCTTCTCCACATTTTCTGGATGTAACCTCGTACGCCGATTGCTGACAAGGTGAGCGGCGGCACTAAACACTCTTTCGGAGTACACACTTGTGGGAGGGCAACTTAGGTAGAATAAAGCCAGTTTGTGCAAGGGCCTCCAAATTGCCTCTTTTTCCTGCCAGTATAAGTACGGACTGTGTGACGTGCCTACTTGGATGCGGTCACTCATATAATCCTCCACCATTCTATCAATGTTGAGAGAATCATATGCAGTGACAGTAGACGACATGTCCGTAATCGTTGTCAGGTCCTTCAGTCCGGACCAGATGTCAGCATCAGCAGTCGCTCCAGACTGCCCTGCATCACCGCCAGCGGGTGGGCTCGGAATTCTGAGCCTTTTCCTCGCACCCCCAGTTGCGGGAGAATGTGAAGGAGGAGATGTTGACAGGTCGCGTTCCGCTTGACTTGACAATTTTGTCACCAGCAGGTCTTTCAACCCCAGCAGACCTGTGTCTGCCGGAAAGAGAGATCCAAGGTAGGCTTTAAATCTAGGATCGAGCACGGTGGCCAAAATGTAGTGCTCTGATTTCAACAGATTGACCACCCGTGAATCCTTGTTAAGCGAATTAAGGGCTGCATCCACAAGTCCCACATGCCTAGCGGAATCGCTCCCTTTTAGCTCCTTCTTCAATGCCTCCAGCTTCTTCTGCAAAAGCCTGATGAGGGGAATGACCTGACTCAGGCTGGCAGTGTCTGAACTGACTTCACGTGTGGCAAGTTCAAAGGGCATCAGAACCTTGCACAACGTTGAAATCATTCTCCACTGCACTTGAGACAGGTGCATTCCATCTCCTATATCGTGCTCAATTGTATAGGCTTGAATGGCCTTTTGCTGCTCCTCCAACCTCTGAAGCATATAGAGGGTTGAATTCCACCTCGTTACCACTTCTTGCTTCAGATGATGGCAGGGCAGGTTCAGTAGTTTTTGGTGGTGCTCCAGTCTTCTGTACGTGGTGCCTGTACGCCGAAAGTGTCCCGCAATTTTTCTGGCCACCGACAGCATCTCTTGCACGCCCCTGTCGTTTTTTAAAAAATTCTGCACCACCAAATTCAAGGTATGTGCAAAACATGGGACGTGCTGGAATTTGCCCATATTTAATGCACACACAATATTGCTGGCGTTGTCCGATGCCACAAATCCACAGGAGAGTCCAATTGGGGTAAGCCATTCCGCGATGATCTTCCTCAGTTGCCGTAAGAGGTTTTCAGCTGTGTGCGTATTCTGGAAAGCGGTGATACAAAGCGTAGCCTGCCTAGGAAAGAGTTGGCGTTTGCGAGATGCTGCTACTGGTGCCGCCGCTGCTGTTCTTGCGGCGGGAGTCCATACATCTACCCAGTGGGCTGTCACAGTCATATAGTCCTGACCCTGCCCTGCTCCACTTGTCCACATGTCCGTGGTTAAGTGGACATTGGGTACAACTGCATTTTTTAGGAGACTGGTGAGTCTTTTTCTGACGTCCGTGTACATTCTCGGTATCGCCTGCCTAGAGAAGTGGAACCTAGATGGTATTTGGTAACGGGGGCACACTGCCTCAATAAATTGTCTAGTTCCCTGTGAACTAACGGCGGATACCGGACGCACGTCTAACACCAACATAGTTGTCAAGGACTCAGTTATCCGCTTTGCAGTAGGATGACTGCTGTGATATTTCATCTTCCTCGCAAAGGACTGTTGAACAGTCAATTGCTTACTGGAAGTAGTACAAGTGGGCTTACGACTTCCCCTCTGGGATGACCATCGACTCCCAGCGGCAACAACAGCAGCGCCAGCAGCAGTAGGCGTTACACGCAAGGATGCATCGGAGGAATCCCAGGCAGGAGAGGACTCGTCAGACTTGCCAGTGACATGGCCTGCAGGACTATTGGCATTCCTGGGGAAGGAGGAAATTGACACTGAGGGAGTTGGTGGGGTGGTTTGCGTGAGCTTGGTTACAAGAGGAAGGGATTTACTGGTCAGTGGACTGCTTCCGCTGTCACCCAAAGTTTTTGAACTTGTCACTGACTTATTATGAATGCGCTGCAGGTGACGTATAAGGGAGGATGTTCCGAGGTGGTTAACGTCCTTACCCCTACTTATTACAGCTTGACAAAGGGAACACACGGCTTGACACCTGTTGTCCGCATTTCTGGTGAAATACCTCCACACCGAAGAGCTGATTTTTTTGGTATTTTCACCTGGCATGTCAACGGCCATATTCCTCCCACGGACAACAGGTGTCTCCCCGGGTGCCTGACTTAAACAAACCACCTCACCATCAGAATCCTCCTGGTCAATTTCCTCCCCAGCGCCAGCAACACCCATATCCTCCTCATCCTGGTGTACTTCAACACTGACATCTTCAATCTGACTATCAGGAACTGGACTGCGGGTGCTCCTTCCAGCACTTGCAGGGGGCGTGCAAATGGTGGAAGGCGCATGCTCTTCACGTCCAGTGTTGGGAAGGTCAGGCATCGCAACCGACACAATTGGACTCTCCTTGTGGATTTGGGATTTCAAAGAACGCACAGTTCTTTGCGGTGCTTTTGCCAGCTTGAGTCTTTTCAGTTTTCTAGCGAGAGGCTGAGTGCTTCCATCCTCATGTGAAGCTGAACCACTAGCCATGAACATAGGCCAGGGCCTCAGCCGTTCCTTGCCACTCCGTGTGGTAAATGGCATATTGGCAAGTTTACGCTTCTCCTCCGACAATTTTATTTTAGGTTTTGGAGTCCTTTTTTTACTGATATTTGGTGTTTTGGTTTTGACATGCTCTGTACTATGCCATTGGGCATCGGCCTTGGCAGACGACGTTGCTGGCATTTCATCGTCTCGGCCATGACTAGTGGCAGCAGCTTCAGCACGAGGTGGAAGTGGATCTTGATCTTTCCCTAATTTTGGAACCTCAACATTTTTGTTCTCCATATTTTAATAGGCACAACTAAAAGGCACCTCAGGTAAACAATGCAGATGGATGGATTGGATACTAGTATACAATTATGGACGGGCTGCCGAGTGCCGACACAGAGGTAGCCACAGCCGTGAACTACCGCACTGTACTGTGTCTGCTGCTAATATATAGACTGGTTGATAAAGAGATAGTATACTCGTAACTAGTATGTATGTATAAAGAAAGAAAAAAAAACCACGGTTAGGTCACTGGTATATACAATTATGGACGGGCTGCCGAGTGCCGACACAGAGGTAGCCACAGCCGTGAACTACCGCACTGTACTGTGTCTGCTGCTAATATATAGACTGGTTGATAAAGAGATAGTATACTCGTAACTAGTATGTATGTATAAAGAAAGAAAAAAAAAACACGGTTAGGTCACTGGTATATACAATTATGGACGGGCTGCGGAGTGCCGACACAGAGGTAGCCACAGCCGTGAACTACCGCACTGTACTGTGTCTGCTGCTAATATATAGACTGGTTGATAAAGAGATAGTATACTCGTAACTAGTATGTATGTATAAAGAAAGAAAAAAAAACCACGGTTAGGTGGTATATACAATTATGGACGGGCTGCCGAGTGCCGACACAGAGGTAGCCACAGCCGTGAACTACCGCACTGTACTGTGTCTGCTGCTAATATATAGACTGGTTGATAAAGAGATAGTATACTCGTAACTAGTATGTATGTATAAAGAAAGAAAAAAAAACCACGGTTAGGTCACTGGTATATACAATTATGGACGGGCTGCCGAGTGCCGACACAGAGGTAGCCACAGCCGTGAACTACCGCACTGTACACTGGTTGATAAAGAGATAGTAGTATACTCGTAACAACTAGTATGACGACGGTATAAAGAATGAAAAAAAAACCACGGTTAGGTGGTATATAATACAATTATGGTTGGACGGACTGCCTGCCGAGTGCCGACACAGAGGTAGCCACAGCCGTGTACTACCGCACTGTACACTGGTTGATAAAGAGATAGTAGTATACTCGTAACAACTAGTATGACGACGGTATAAAGAATGAAAAAAAAACCACGGTTAGGTGGTATATAATACAATTATGGTTGGACGGACTGCCTGCCGAGTGCCGACACAGAGGTAGCCACAGCCGTGAACTACCGCACTGTACACTGGTTGATAAAGAGATAGTAGTATACTCGTAACAACTAGTATGACGACGGTATAAAGAACGAAAAAAAAACCACGGTTAGGTGGTATATATTATAATACAATTATGGATGGACGGACTGCCTGCCGAGTTCCGACACAGAGGTAGCCACAGCCGTGAACTACCGCACTGTACACTGGTTGATAAAGAGATAGTAGTATACTCGTAACAACTAGTATGACTATGACGACGGTATAAAGAAAGAAAAAAAAAACCACGGTTAGGTGGTATATAATACAATTATGGATGGACGGACTGCCTGCCGAGTGCCGACACAGAGGTAGCCACAGCCGTGAACTACCGCACTGTACTGTGTCTGCTGCTAATATAGACTGGTTGATAAAGAGATAGTATACAATACTACTAATATACTGGTGGTCAGGCACTGGTCACCACTAGTCACACTGGCAGTGGCACTCCTGCAGCAAAAGTGTGCACTGTTTAATTTTAATATAATATTATTTATCATGTACTCCTGGCTCCTGCTATAACAACCTGCAGTGCTCCCCAGTCTCCCCCACAATTATAAGCTTTATATACAATACATTGATGTGCAGCACACTGGGCTGAGCAGTGCACACAGACTGAGTCACTGTGTGACTGTGTATCGTTTTTTTCAGGCAGAGAACGGATATATTAAATAAAACAAACAACTGCACTGTCTCTGGTGGTCACTGGTCACTGTGGTCGTCAGTCACTAAACTCTGTCTGCACTCTGCACTCTCTTCTAATCTACAGTATCACAGCAATCTCTCTCTCTCTCTCTCTTCTAAATCTAATCTAAATGGAGAGGACGCCAGCCACGTCCTCTCCCTATCAATCTCAATGCACGTGTGAAAATGGCGGCGACGCGCGGCTCCTTATATAGAATCCGAGTCTCGCGAGAATCCGACAGCGTCATGATGACGTTCGGGCGCGCTCGGGTTAACCGAGCAAGGCGGGAAGATCCGAGTCGCTCGGACCCGTGAAAAAAAAAGTGAAGTTCGTGCGGGTTCGGATTCAAAGAAACCGAACCCGCTCATCTCTAGTGATAACACACACAGCGTGCAGGTAGGTACTGAGCACTGATAACACACACAGCGTGCAGGTAGTTACTGAGCAGTGATAACACACACAGCGTGTAGGTAGTTACTGAGCAGTGATAACACACACAGCGTGCAGGTAGGTACTGATAACACACACAGCGTGCAGGTAGTTACTGAGCAGTGATAACACACAGCGTGCAGGTAGGTACTGATAACACACACAGCGTGCAGGTAGGTACTGATAACACACACAGCGTGCAGGTAGTTACTGAGCAGTGATAACACACACAGCGTGCAGGTAGTTACTGAGCACTGATACACACAGCGTGCAGGTAGGTACTGAGCACTGATAACACACACAGCGTGCAGGTAGTTACTGAGCAGTGATAACACACAGCGTGCAGGTAGTTTCTGAGCAGTGATAACACACACAGCGTGCAGGTAGTTACTGAGCCCTGATAACACACACAGCGTGCAGGTAGTTACTGAGCAGTGATAACACACACAGCGTGCAGGTAGGTACTGAGCACTGATAACACACACAGCGTGCAGGTAGTTACTGAGCCCTGATAACACACACAGCGTGCAGGTAGTTACTGAGTAGTGATAACACACAGCGTGCAGGTAGTTACTGAGCCCTGATAACACACACAGCGTGCAGGTAGTTACTGAGCCCTGATAACACACACAGCATGCAGGTAGTTACTGAGCAGTGATAACACACACAGCGTGCAGGTAGGTACTGAGCACTGATAACACACACAGCGTGCAGGTAGTTACTGAGCCCTGATAACACACACAGCGTGCAGGTAGTTACTGAGCCCTGATAACACACACAGCGTGCAGGTAGTTACTGAGCACTGATAACGCACACAGCGTGCAGGTAGTTACTGAGCACTGATAACACACACAGCGTGCAGGTAGTTACTGAGCACTGATAACGCACACAGCGTGCAGGTAGTTACTGAACACTGATAACACACACAGCGTGCAGGTAGATACAGAGCCCTGATAACACACACAGCGTGCAGGTAGTTACTGAGCACTGATAACGCACACAGCGTGCAGGTAGTTACTGAGCACTGATAACACACACAGCGAGCAGGTAGTTACTGAGCCCTGATAACACACACAGCGTGCAGGTAGTTACTGAGCCCTGATAACAGACACAGCGTGCAGGTAGTTACTGAGCACTGATAACACACACAGCGTGCAGGTAGTTACTAAGCACTGATATCACACACAGCGTGCAGGTAGTTACTGAGCAGTGATAACACACACAGCGTGCAGGTAGTTACTGAGCAGTGATAACACACACAGCGTGCAGGTAGTTACTGAGCACTGATAACACACACAGCGTGCAGGTAGTTACTGAGCAGAGATAACACACACAGCGTGCAGGTAGTTACTGAGCCCTGATAACACACACAGCGTGCAGGTAGGTACTGAGCAGTGATAGCACACAGCGTGCAGGTAGTTACTGAGCCCTGATAACACACACAGCGTGCAGGTAGTTACTGAGCAGTGATAACACACACAGCGTGCAGGTAGTTACTGAGCCCTGGTAACACACACAGCGTGCAGGTAGTTACTGAGCAGAGATAACACACACAGCGTGCAGGTAGTTACTGAGCCCTGATAACACACACAGCGTGCAGGTAGTTACTGAGCAGAGATAACACACACAGCGTGCAGGTAGTTACTGAGCCCTGATAACACACACAGCGTGCAGGTAGTTACTGAGCAGTGATAACACACAGCGTGTAGGTAGTTACTGAGCAGTGATAACACACACAGCGTGCAGGTAGTTACTGAGCCCTAATAACACACACAGCGTGCAGGTAGTTACTGAGCAGAGATAACACACACAGCGTGCAGGTAGTTACTGAGCCCTGATAACACACACAGCGTGCAGGTAGTTACTGAGCCCTGATAACACACACAGCGTGCAGGTAGTTACTGAGCACTGATAACAAACACAGCGGGCAGGTAGTTACTGAGCACTGATAACACACACAGCGTGCAGGTAGTTACTGAGCAGAGATAACACACACAGCGTGCAGGTAGTTACTGAGCAGAGATAACACACACAGCGTGCAGGTAGTTACTGAGCAGTGATAACACACACAGCGTGCAGGTAGTTACTGAGCACTGATAACACACACAGCGTGCAGGTAGATACTGAGCACTGATAACACACACAGCGTGCAGGTAGTTACTGAGCACTGATAACACATACAGCGTGCAGGTAGTTACTGAGCCCTGATAACACATACAGCGTGCAGGTAGTAACTGAGCCCTGATAACACACACAGCGTGCAGGTAGTTACTGAGCAGAGATAACACACACAGCGTGCAGGTAGTTACTGAGCCCTGATAACACACACAGCGTGCAGGTAGTTACTGAGCAGTGATAACACACAGCGTGCAGGTAGTTACTGAGCCCTGATAACACACACAGCGTGTAGGTAGTTACTGAGCCCTGATAACACACACAGCGTGCAGGTAGTTACTGAGCACTGATAACACACACAGCGTGCAGGTAGTTACTGAGCAGTGATAACACACACAGCGTGCAGGTAGTTACTGAGCAGTGATAACACACACAGCGTGCAGGTAGTTACTGAGCCCTGATAACACACACAGCGTGCAGGTAGTTACTGAGCAGAGATAACACACACAGCGTGCAGGTAGTTACTGAGCAGTGATAACACACAGCGTGCAGGTAGTTACTGAGCAGAGATAACACACACAGCGTGCAGGTAGGTACTGAGCACTGATAACACACAAAGCGTGCAGGTAGTTACTGAGCCCTGATAACACACACAGCGTGCAGGTAGTTACTGAGCAGTGATAACACACACAGCGTGCATGTAGTTACTGAGCAGTGATAACACACACAGCGTGCAGGTAGTTACTGAGCAGAGATAACACACACAGCGTGCAGGTAGTTACTGAGCAGTGATAACACACACAGCGTGCAGGTAGTTACTGAGCAGAGATAACACACACAGCGTGCAGGTAGTTACTGAGCAGAGATAACACACACAGCGTGCAGGTAGTTACTGAGCAGAGATAACACACACAGCGTGCAGGTAGTTACTGAGCAGAGATAACACACACAGCTTGCAGGTAGTTACTGAGCCCTGATTACACACACAGCATGCAGGTAGTTACTGAGCACTGATAACACACACAGCGTGCAGGTAGTTACTGAGCACTGATAACACACACAGCGTGCAGGTAGTTACTGAGCCCTGATTACACACACAGCGTGCAGGTAGTTACTGAGCACTGATAACACACACAGCGTGCAGGTAGTTACTGAGCCCTGATAACACACACAGCGTGCAGGTAGTAACTGAGCACTGATAACACACACAGCGTGCAGGTAGGTACTGAGCACTGATAACACACACAGCGTGCAGGTAGTTACAGAGCCCCGATAACACACACAGCGTGCAGATAGGTACTGTGCAGAGATAACACACACAGCGTGCAGGTAGTTACTGAGCACTGATAACACACACAGCGTGCAGGTAGTTACTGAGCACTGATAACACACACAGCGTGCAGGTAGTTACTGAGCACTGATAACACACACAGCGTGCAGGTAGATACTGAGCACTGATAACACACACAGCGTGCAGGTAGTTACTGAGCACTGATAACACACACAGCGGGCAGGTAGTTACTGAGCACTGATAACACACACAGCGGGTAGGTAGTTACTGAGCCCTGATAACACATACAGCGTGCAGGTAGTTACTGAGCCCTGATAACACATACAGCGTGCAGGTGGTTACTGAGTAGTGATAACACACAGCGTGCAGGTAGTTACTGAGCACTGATAACGCACACAGCGTGCAGGTAGTTACTGAGCACTGATAACGCACACAGCGGGCAGGTAGTTACTGAGCACTGATAACACACACAGCGGGCAGGTAGTTACTGAGCAGTGATAACACACACAGCGTGCAGGTAGTTACTGAGTAGTGATAACACACAGCGTGCAGGTAGTTACTGAGCACTGATAACGCACACAGCGTGCAGGTAGTTACTGAGCACTGATAACACACACAGCGGGCAGGTAGTTACTGAGCACTGATAACACACACAGCGGGCAGGTAGTTACTGAGCAGTGATAACACACACAGCGTGCAGGTAGTTACTGAGTAGTGATAACACACAGCGTGCAGGTAGTTACTGAGCACTGATAACGCACACAGCGTGCATGTAGTTACTGAGCACTGATAACACACACAGCGTGCAGGTAGTTACTGAGCCCTGATAACACACACAGCGTGTAGGTAGTTACTGAGACCTGATAACACACACAGCGTGCAGGTAGTTACTGAGCCCTGATAACACACACAGCGTGTAGGTAGTTACTGAGACCTGATAACACACACAGCGTGCAGGTAGTTACTGAGCAGTGATAACACACACAGCGTGCAGGTAGTTACTGAGCAGTGATAACACACACAGCGGGCAGGTAGTTACTGAGCACTGATAACACACACAGCGGGCAGGTAGTTACTGAGCAGTGATAACACACACAGCGTGCAGGTAGTTACTGAGTAGTGATAACACACAGCGTGCAGGTAGTTACTGAGCACTGATAACGCACACAGCGTGCAGGTAGTTACTGAGCACTGATAACACACACAGCGGGCAGGTAGTTACTGAGCAGAGATAACACACACAGCGTGCAGGTAGTTACTGAGCCCTGATAACACACACAGCGTGTAGGTAGTTACTGAGCACTGATAACACACACAGCGTGCAGGTAGTTACTGAGCCCTGATAACACACACAGCGTGCAGGTAGTTACTGAGCCCTGATAACACACACAGCGTGCAGGTAGTTACTGAGCAGTGATAAAACACAGCGTGCAGGTAGTTACTGAGCAGTGATAACACACACAGCGTGCAGGTAGTTACTGAGCCCTGATAACACACACAGCGTGCAGGTAGTTACTGAGCAGTGATAACACACACAGCGTGCAGGTAGTTACTGAGCCCTGATAACACACACAGCGTGCAGGTAGTTACTGAGCACTGATAACACACACAGCGTGCAGGTAGTTACTGAGCAGTGATAACACACACAGCGTGCAGGTAGTTACTGATCCCTGATAACACACACAGCGTGCAGGTAGTTACTGAGCCCTGATAACACACACAGCGTGCAGGTAGTTACTGAGCAGTGATAACACACACAGCGTGCAGGTAGTTACTGAGCCCTGATAACACACACAGCGTGCAGGTAGTTACTGAGCAGTGATAACACACAGCGTGCAGGTAGTTACTGAGCAGTGATAACACACAGCGTGCAGGTAGTTACTGAGCAGTGATAACACACACAGCGTGCAGGTAGTTACTGAGCACTGATAACACACACAGCGTGCAGGTAGTTACTGAGCACTGATAACACACACAGCGTGCAGGTAGTTACTGAGCCCCGATAACACACACAGCGTGCAGGTAGTTACTGAGCCCTGATAACACACACAGCGTGCAGGTAGTTACTGAGCACTGATAACACACACAGCGTGCAGGTAGTTACTGAGCACTGATAACACACAGCGTGCAGGTAGTTACTGAGCACTGATAACACACACAGCGTGCAGGTAGTTACTGAGCACTGATAACACACACAGCGTGCAGGTAGATACTGAGCACTGATAACACACACAGCGTGCAGGTAGTTACTGAGCACTGATAACACATACAGCGTGCAGGTAGTTACTGAGCCCTGATAACACATACAGCGTGCAGGTAGTAACTGAGTAGTGATAACACACAGCGTGCAGGTAGTTACTGAGCACTGATAACGCACACAGCGTGCAGGTAGTTACTGAGCACTGATAACACACACAGCGGGCAGGTAGTTACTGAGCACTGATAACACACACAGCGGGCAGGTAGTTACTGAGCAGTGATAACACACACAGCGTGCAGGTAGTTACTGAGTAGTGATAACACACAGCGTGCAGGTAGTTACTAAGCACTGATAACGCACACAGCGTGCAGGTAGTTACTGAGCACTGATAACACACACAGCGTGCAGGTAGTTACTGAGCACTGATAACACACACAGCGTGCAGGTAGTTACTGAGCAGAGATAACACACACAGCGTGCAGGTAGTTACTGAGCCCTGATAACACACAGCGTGCAGGTAGTTACTGAGCAGAGATAACACACACAGCGTGCAGGTAGTTACTGAGCACTGATAACACACACAGCGTGCAGGTAGTTACTGAGCAGAGATAACACACACAGCGTGCAGGTAGTTACTGAGCCCTGATAACACACAGCGTGCAGGTAGTTACTGAGCAGAGATAACACACACAGCGTGCAGGTAGTTACTGAGCCCTGATAACACACACAGCGTGCAGGTAGTTACTGAGCCCTGATAACACACACAGCGTGCAGGTAGTTACTGAGCCCTGATAACACACACAACGTGCAAGTAGTTACTGAGCCCTGATAACACACACAGCGTGCAGGTAGGTACTGAGCCCTGATAACACACACAGCGTGCAGGTAGTTACTGAGCCCTGATAATGCACACAACGTGCAGGTAGTTACTGAGCCCTGATAATGCACACAACGTGCAGGTAGTTACTGAGCCCTGATAACACACACAGTGTGCAGGTAGTTACTGATAACACACACAGCGTGCAGGTAGTTACTGAACAGAGATAACACACACACAGCGTGCAGGTAGGTACTGAGCAGTGATAACACACAGCGTGCAGGTAGTTACTAAGCAGTGATAACACACAGCGTGCAGGTAGTTACTGAGCAGAGATAACACACACAGCGTGCAGGTAGTTACTGAGCAGTGATAACACACAGCGTGCAGGTAGGTACTGAGCACTGATAACACACACAACGTGCAGGTAGTTGCTGAGCACTGATAACACACACAGCGTGCAGGTAGGTACTGAGCACTGATAACACACAACGTGCAGGTAGTTACTGAGCCCTGATAACACACACAGCGTGCAGGTAGTTACTGATAACACACACAGCGTGCAGGTAGTTACTGATAACACACAAAGCGTGCAGGTAGGTACTGAGCCCTGATAACACACACAGCGTGCAGGTAGGTACTGAGCACTGATAACGCACACAGCGTGCAGGTAGTTACTGAGCACTGATAACACACAGCGTGCAGGTAGGTACTGAGCACTGATAACACACACACTGTGCAGGTAGTAACTGAGCCCTGATAACACACACAGCGTGCTTGTAGTTACTGAGCAGTGATAACACACACAGCGTGCAGGTAGTTACTGAGCACTGATAACACACACAGCGTGCAGGTAGTTACTGAGCAGTGATAACACACACAGCGTGCAGGTAGTTACTGAGCACTGATAACACACACAGCGTGCAGGTAGTTACTGAGCACTGATAACACACACAGCGTGCAGGTAGTTACTGAGCAGTGATAGCACACACAGCGTGCAGGTAGTTACTGAGCAGAGATAACACACACAGCGTGCAGGTAGTTACTGAGCCCTGATAACACACACAGCGTGCAGGTAGTTACTGAGCACTGATAACACACACAGCGTGCAGATAGTTACTGAGCCCTGATAACACACACAGCGTGCAGGTAGTAACTGATAACACACACAGCGTGCAGGTAGTTACTGATAACACACAAAGCGTGCAGGTAGGTACTGAGCCCTGATAACACACACAGCGTGCAGGTAGTTACTGAGCACTGATAACACACACAGCGTGCAGGTAGTTACTGATAACACACAAAGCGTGCAGGTAGGTACTGAGCCCTGATAACACACACAGCGTGCAGGTAGTTACTGATAACACACAAAGCGTGCAGGTAGTTACTGAGCCCTGATAACACACGCAGCGTGCAGGTAGTTACTGAGCAGTGATAACACACAGCGTGCAGATAGTTACTGAGCAGTGATAACACACACAGCGTGCAGGTAGTTACTGAGCAGTGATAACACACACAGCGTGCAGGTAGGTACTGAGCACTGATAACACACACAGCGTGCAGGTAGTTACTGAGCAGTGATAACACACACAGCGTGCAGGTAGTTACTGAGCCCTGATAACACACACAGCGTGCAGGTAGTTACTGAGCAGTGATAACACACACAGCGTGCAGGTAGTTACTGATAACAGACAAAGCGTGCAGGTAGTTACTGAGCAGAGATAACACACACAGCGTGCAGGTAGGTACTGAGCACTGATAACACACACAGCGTGCAGGTAGTTACTGAGCACTGATAACACACACAGCGTGCAGGTAGTTACTGAGCACTGATAACACACACAGCGTGCAGGTAGTTACTGAGCAGAGATAACACACACAGCGTGCAGGTAGTTACTGAGCAGTGATAACACACACAGCGTGCAGATAGTTACTGAGCAGAGATAACACACACAGCGTGCAGGTAGTTACTGAGCAGAGATAACACACACAGCGTGCAGGTAGTTACTGAGCAGTGATAACACACAGCGTGCAGATAGTTACTGAGCAGTGATAACACACACAGCGTGCAGGTAGTTACTGAGCACTGATAACACACACAGCGTGCAGGTAGTTACTGAGCAGAGATAACACACACAGCGTGCAGGTAGGTACTGAGCAGTGATAACACACAGCGTGCAGGTAGTTACTGAGCAGTGATAACACACAGCGTGCAGGTAGTTACTGAGCAGAGATAACACACACAGCGTGCAGGTAGTTACTGAGCAGTGATAACACACAGCGTGCAGGTAGGTACTGAGCACTGATAACACACACAACGTGCAGGTAGTTGCTGAGCACTGATAACACACACAGCGTGCAGGTAGTTACTGAGCCCTGATAACACACACAGCGTGCAGGTAGTTACTGAGCAGTGATAACACACACAGCGTGCAGGTAGTTACTGAGCAGAGATAACACACACAGCGTGCAGGTAGTTACTGAGCACTGATAACACACACAGCGTGCAGGTAGTTACTGAGCACTGATAACACACACAGCGTGCAGGTAGTTACTGAGCACTGATAACACACACAGCGTGCAGGTAGTTACTGAGCAGAGATAACACACACAGCGTGCAGGTAGTTACTGAGCAGTGATAACACACACAGCGTGCAGGTAGTTACTGAGCAGAGATAACACACACAGCGTGCAGGTAGGTACTGAGCACTGATAACACACACAGCGTGCAGGTAGTTACTGAGCAGTGATAACACACACAGCGTGCAGGTAGTTACTGAGCCCTGATAACACACACAGCGTGCAGGTAGTTACTGAGCAGTGATAACACACACAGCGTGCAGGTAGTTACTGAGCAGAGATAACACACACAGCGTGCAGGTAGTTACTGAGCACTGATAACACACACAGCGTGCAGGTAGTTACTGAGCACTGATAACACACACAGCGTGCAGGTAGTTACTGAGCAGTGATAACACACAAAGCGTGCAGGTAGTTACTGAGCAGTGATAACACACAGCGTGCAGATAGTTACTGAGCAGTGATAACACACACAGCGTGCAGGTAGTTACTGAGCAGAGATAACACACACAGCGTGCAGGTAGGTACTGAGCACTGATAACACACACAGCGTGCAGGTAGTTACTGAGCAGTGATAACACACACAGCGTGCAGGTAGTTACTGAGCCCTGATAACACACACAGCGTGCAGGTAGTTACTGAGCAGTGATAACACACACAGCGTGCAGGTAGTTACTGAGCAGAGATAACACACACAGCGTGCAGGTAGTTACTGAGCACTGATAACACACACAGCGTGCAGGTAGTTACTGAGCACTGATAACACACACAGCGTGCAGGTAGTTACTGAGCACTGATAACACACACAGCGTGCAGGTAGTTACTGAGCAGAGATAACACACACAGCGTGCAGGTAGTTACTGAGCAGTGATAACACACACAGCGTGCAGATAGTTACTGAGCAGAGATAACACACACAGCGTGCAGGTAGTTACTGAGCAGAGATAACACACACAGCGTGCAGGTAGTTACTGAGCAGTGATAACACACAGCGTGCAGATAGTTACTGAGCAGTGATAACACACACAGCGTGCAGGTAGTTACTGAGCACTGATAACACACACAGCGTGCAGGTAGTTACTGAGCAGTGATAACACACAAAGCGTGCAGGTAGTTACTGAGCAGTGATAACACACACAGCGTGCAGGTAGGTACTGAGCCCTGATAACACACACAGCGTGCAGGTAGTAACTGAGCCCTGATAACACACACAGCGTGCAGGTAGTTACTGAGCAGAGATAACACACACAGCATGCAGGTAGTTACTGAGCACTGATAACACACACAGCGTGCAGGTAGTTACTGAGCAGAGATAACACACACAGCGTGCAGGTAGTTACTGAGCACTGATAACACACAGCGTGCAGGTAGTTACTGAGCAGAGATAACACACACAGCGTGCAGGTAGTTACTGAGCACTGATAACACACACAGCGTGCAGGTAGTTACTGAGCAGAGATAACACACACAGCGTGCAGGTAGGTACTGAGCAGTGATAACACACAGCGTGCAGGTAGTTACTGAGCAGTGATAACACACAGCGTGCAGGTAGTTACTGAGCAGAGATAACACACACAGCGTGCAGGTAGTTACTGAGCAGTGATAACACACAGCGTGCAGGTAGGTACTGAGCACTGATAACACACACAACGTGCAGGTAGTTGCTGAGCACTGATAACACACACAGCGTGCAGGTAGGTACTGAGCACTGATAACACACAACGTGCAGGTAGTTACTGAGCCCTGATAACACACACAGCGTGCAGGTAGTTACTGATAACACACACAGCGTGCAGGTAGTTACTGATAACACACAAAGCGTGCAGGTAGGTACTGAGCCCTGATAACACACACAGCGTGCAGGTAGGTACTGAGCACTGATAACGCACACAGCGTGCAGGTAGTTACTGAGCACTGATAACACACAGCGTGCAGGTAGGTACTGAGCACTGATAACACACACACTGTGCAGGTAGTAACTGAGCCCTGATAACACACACAGCGTGCTTGTAGTTACTGAGCAGTGATAACACACACAGCGTGCAGGTAGTTACTAAGCCCTGATAACACACACAGCGTGCAGGTAGTTACTGAGCAGAGATAACACACACAGCGTGCAGGTAGTTACTGAGCACTGATAACACACACAGCGTGCAGGTAGTTACTGAGCAGTGATAGCACACACAGCGTGCAGGTAGTTACTGAGCAGAGATAACACACACAGCGTGCAGGTAGTTACTGAGCCCTGATAACACACACAGCGTGCAGGTAGTTACTGAGCACTGATAACACACACAGCGTGCAGATAGTTACTGAGCCCTGATAACACACACAGCGTGCAGGTAGTAACTGATAACACACACAGCGTGCAGGTAGTTACTGATAACACACAAAGCGTGCAGGTAGGTACTGAGCCCTGATAACACACACAGCGTGCAGGTAGTTACTGTGCACTGATAACACACACAGCGTGCAGGTAGTTACTGATAACACACAAAGCGTGCAGGTAGGTACTGAGCCCTGATAACACACACAGCGTGCAGGTAGTTACTGATAACACACAAAGCGTGCAGGTAGTTACTGAGCCCTGATAACACACGCAGCGTGCAGGTAGTTACTGAGCAGTGATAACACACAGCGTGCAGATAGTTACTGAGCAGTGATAACACACACAGCGTGCAGGTAGTTACTGAGCAGAGATAACACACACAGCGTGCAGGTAGGTACTGAGCACTGATAACACACACAGCGTGCAGGTAGTTACTGAGCAGTGATAACACACACAGCGTGCAGGTAGTTACTGAGCCCTGATAACACACACAGCGTGCAGGTAGTTACTGAGCAGTGATAACACACACAGCGTGCAGGTAGTTACTGAGCAGAGATAACACACACAGCGTGCAGGTAGTTACTGAGCACTGATAACACACACAGCGTGCAGGTAGTTACTGAGCACTGATAACACACACAGCGTGCAGGTAGTTACTGAGCACTGATAACACACACAGCGTGCAGGTAGTTACTGAGCAGAGATAACACACACAGCGTGCAGGTAGTTACTGAGCAGTGATAACACACACAGCGTGCAGATAGTTACTGAGCAGAGATAACACACACAGCGTGCAGGTAGTTACTGAGCAGAGATAACACACACAGCGTGCAGGTAGTTACTGAGCAGTGATAACACACAGCGTGCAGATAGTTACTGAGCAGTGATAACACACACAGCGTGCAGGTAGTTACTGAGCACTGATAACACACACAGCGTGCAGGTAGTTACTGAGCAGTGATAACACACAAAGCGTGCAGGTAGTTACTGAGCAGTGATAACACACACAGCGTGCAGGTAGGTACTGAGCCCTGATAACACACACAGCGTGCAGGTAGTAACTGAGCCCTGATAACACACACAGCGTGCAGGTAGTTACTGAGCAGAGATAACACACACAGCATGCAGGTAGTTACTGAGCACTGATAACACACACAGCGTGCAGGTAGTTACTGAGCAGAGATAACACACACAGCGTGCAGGTAGTTACTGAGCACTGATAACACACAGCGTGCAGGTAGTTACTGAGCAGAGATAACACACACAGCGTGCAGGTAGTTACTGAGCACTGATAACACACACAGCGTGCAGGTAGTTACTGAGCAGAGATAACACACACAGCGTGCAGGTAGTTACTGAGCACTGATAACACACAGCGTGCAGGTAGTTACTGAGCAGTGATAGCACACACAGCGTGCAGGTAGTTACTGAGCACTGATAACACACACAGCGTGCAGGTAGTTACTGAGCAGAGATAACACACACAGCGTGCAGGTAGTTACTGAGCACTGATAACACACACAGCGTGCAGGTAGTTACTGAGCAGTGATAACACACACAGCGTGCAGGTAGTTACTGAGCAGTGATAGCACACACAGCGTGCAGGTAGTTACTGAGCAGTGATAGCACACACAGCGTGCAGGTAGTTACTGAGCAGTGATAACACACACAGCGTGCAGGTAGTAACTGAGCACTGATAACACACACAGCGTGCAGGTAGTTACTGAGCAGAGATAACACACACAGCATGCAGGTAGTTACTGAGCCCTGATAACACACAGCGTGCAGGTAGTTACTGAGCACTGATAACACACACAGCGTGCAGGTAATTACTGAGCAGAGATAACACACACAGCGTGCAGGTAGTTACTGAGCACTGATAACACACACAGCGTGCAGGTAGTTACTGAGCAGTGATAGCACACACAGCGTGCAGGTAGTTACTGAGCAGTGATAACACACACAGCGTGCAGATAGGTACTGAGCACTGATAACACACACAGCGTGCAGGTAGTTACTGATAACACACAAAGCGTGCAGGTAGTTACTGAGCAGAGATAACACACACAGCGTGCAGGTAGGTACTGAGCAGAGATAACACACACAGCGTGCAGGTAGTTACTGATAACACACACAGCGTGCAGGTAGTTACTGAGCACTGATAACACACACAGCATGCAGGTAGTTACTGAGCACTGATAACACACACAGCATGCAGGCATAGCCAGATTAAGGGAGGGATGCAGGGCATACTGTACCCCGGGCCCCCCTTCGTCAGGGCCCCCCCAGCCAAAGCACACTGATATCACTAGCTTTCCCTCTTAATGTGAGAGTCAGAATGAGAGCAGGATAGTATGCTGTGCAGGCAGAGATACAGGAATATCATGTTTCATGAGCTACCGACAGAGCTTTCTGACCAGTGGAGAGATAGGAGGTTGGAGAGAGCTGTAAGTAACACAAGGATTCCAGCTTCTCCTCCTCTCTACCAGGGTGTCTTAAGTCCTGTGTAAACTTTTATGCAACTAAACCATTTGGGTCTAGCTATAGACACACACAGAGAGTCCTCCTGAGTCCTGTTCCGGTGTGTAAGTAGTACAGAGGCTGCTGCTAATATTGCATGTGACAAGATAAATGATTTAATTTTTCTATGTGTATTTTAAGGTTGTTTAAGTTGTCTTTGTTCCACTACAAGAAAATGTTATAAAATAGTTGTCTTTCAATTAGGTGGAGCTACTGTATAAACAGTACCCAGTCATTAAACTATTAGTTTAAAACTAATATACACCATTGGTTTAAATTTAATATACACAATCTATACCTCCCACCATGACCCATTCCCAGAGGGACAAAATGCTTTCTACCTGGACTTCCTTCTTTATTTCTGATTGCAAACACCTGTGTTGAAATACCTTTCTTAGCAATTAAATAGTTCAACACAGGTGACATCAATCATATATTAAGAGGAAAGACCAGGTAGAGAGCATTTTGGCCCTCCTGAAATGGGACATGTTGGGAGGTATGCACAATCTAATATACATCCCCCACCTTTCACTGGGGCCCCCCTGTCTTAAGTGCCCCGGGCACCCCCAAGGCTTAATCCGGCCCTACATGCAGGTAGTTACTGAGCACTGCTAACACACACAGCGTGCAGGTAGTTACTGAGCACTGATAACACACACAGCGTGCAGGTAGGTACTGAGCACTGATAACACACACAGCGTGCAGGTAGTTACTGAGCACTGATAACACACACAGCGTGCAGGTAGGTACTGAGCACTGATAACATACACAGCGTGCAGGTAGTTACTGAGCAGTGATAACACACAGCGTGCAGATAGGTACTGAGCACTGATAACACACACAGCGTGCAGGTAGATACTGAGCCCTGATAACACACACAGCGTGCAGATAGGTACTGAGCAGAGATAACACACACAGCGTGCAGGTAGTTACTGAGCACTGATAACACACACAGCGTGCAGGTAGTTACTGAGCACTGATAACACACACAGCGTGCAGGTAGTTACTGAGCAGTGATAACACACAGCGTGCAGGTAGTTACTGAGCACTGATAACGCACACAGCGTGCAGGTAGTTACTGAGCACTGATAACACACACAGCGGGCAGGTAGTTACTGAGCAGTGATAACACACACAGCGTGCAGGTAGTTACTGATAACACACACAGCGTGCAGGTAGTTACTGAGCAGAGATAACACACACAGCGTGCAGGTAGTTACTGAGCACTGATAACACACAGAGCGTGCAGGTAGTTACTGAGCACTGATAACACACACAGCGTGCAGGTAGTTACTGAGCCCTGATAACACACACAGCGTGCAGGTAGTTACTGAGCACTGATAACACACACAGTGTGCAGGTAGTTACTGAGCCCTGATAACACATACAGCGTGCAGGTAGTTACTGAACACACACAGCGTGCAGGTAGGTACTGAGCACTGATAACACACACAGCGGGCAGGTAGTTACTGAGCACTGATAACACACACAGCGTGCAGGTAGTTACTGAGCACTGATAACACACACAGCGTGCAGGTAGTTACTGAGCCCTGATAACACATAAAGCGTGCAGGTAGGTACTGAGCAGTGATAACACACACAGCGTGCAGGTAGTTACTGAGCAGTGATAACACACAGCGTGCAGGTAGTTACTGAGCACTGATAACGCACACAGCGTGCAGGTAGTTACTGAGCACTGATAACACACACAGCGGGCAGGTAGTTACTGAGCCCTGATAACACACACAGCGTGCAGGTAGTTACTGATAACACACACAGCGTGCAGGTAGGTACTGAGCACTGATAACACACACAGCGTGCAGGTAGTTACTGAGCACTGATAACACACAGCGTGCAGGTAGGTACTGAGCACTGATAACACACACAGCGTGCAGGTAGTTACTGAGCCCTGATAACACACACAGCGTGCAGGTAGTTACTGATAACACACACATCGTGCAGGTAGTTACTGAGCACTGATAACACACACAGCGTGCAGATAGTTACTGAGCACTGATAACACACACAGCGTGCAGGTAGTAACTGAGCACTGATAACACACACAGCGTGCAGGTAGGTACTGAGCACTGATAACACACACAGCGTGCAGGTAGTTACTGAGCACTGATAACACACACACCGTGCAGGTAGTTACTGAGCCCTGATAACACACACAGCTTGCAGGTAGTTACTGAGCCCTGATAACACACACAGCGTGCAGGTAGTTACTGAGCAGAGATAACACACACAGCGTGCAGGTAGTTACTGAGCACTGATAACACACACAGCGTGCAGGTAGGTACTGAGCCCTGATAACACACACAGCGTGCAGGTAGTTACTGAGCAGAGATAACACACACAGCGTGCAGGTAGTTACTGAGCACTGATAACACACACAGCGTGCAGGTAGTTACTGAGCACTGATAACACACACAGCGTGCAGGTAGTTACTGAGCACTGATAACACACACAGCGTGCAGGTAGTTACTGAGCAGAGATAACACACACAGCGTGCAGATAGTTACTGAGCAGTGATAACACACACAGCGTGCAGGTAGTTACTGAGTAGTGATAACACACAGCGTGCAGGTATATACTGAGCACTGATAACACACACAGCGTGCAGGTAGTTACTGAGCCCTGATAACACACACAGCGTGTAGGTAGTTACTGAGACCTGATAACACACACAGCGTGCAGGTAGTTACTGAGCCCTGATAACACACACAGCGTGCAGGTAGTTACTGAGCACTGATAACACACACAGTGTGCAGGTAGTTACTGAGCAGTGATAACACACACAGCGTGCAGGTAGTTACTGAGTAGTGATAACACACACAGCGTGCAGGTAGTTACTGAGCCCTGATAACACACACAGCGTGTAGGTAGTTACTGAGACCTGATAACACACACAGCGTGCAGGTAGTTACTGAGCCCTGATAACACACACAGCGTGCAGGTAGTTACTGAGCCCTGATAACACACACAGCGTGCAGGTAGTTACTGAGCACTGATAACGCACACAGCGTGCAGGTAGTTACTGAGCACTGATAACACACACAGTGTGCAGGTAGTTACTGAGCACTGATAACACACACAGCGTGCAGGTAGTTACTGAGCAGTGATAACACACACAGCGTGCAGGTAGTTACTGAGCACTGATAACACACACAGCGTGCAGGTAGTTACTGAGCACTGATAACACACAGCGTGCAGGTAGTTACTGAGCACTGATAACACACACAGCGTGCAGGTAGTTACTGAGCACTGATAACACACACAGCGTGCAGGTAGTTACTGAGCAGTGATAACACACACAGCGTGCAGGTAGTTACTGAGCAGTGATAACACACACAGCGTGCAGGTAGTTACTGAGCACTGATAACACACACAGCGTGCAGGTAGTTACTGAGCACTGATAACACACACAGCGTGCAGGTAGGTACTGAGCCCTGATAACACACACAGCGTGCAGGTAGGTACTGAGCAGTGATAACACACACAGCGTGCAGGTAGTTACTGAGCACTGATAACACACACAGCGTGCAGGTAGTTACTGAGCACTGATAACACACACAGCGTGCAGGTAGTTACTGAGCACTGATAACACACACAGCGTGCAGGTAGGTACTGAGCCCTGATAACACACACAGCGTTCAGGTAGGTACTGAGCAGTGATAACACACACAGCGTGCAGGTAGGTACTGAGCAGTGATAACACACACAGCGTGCAGGTAGGTACTGAGCAGTGATAACACACACAGCGTGCAGGTAGTTACTGATAACACACACAGCGTGCAGGTAGTTACTGAGTAGTGATAACACACAGCGTGCAGGTAGTTACTGAGCAGTGATAACACACACAGCGTGCAGGTAGTTACTGAGTAGTGATAACACACACAGCGTGCAGGTAGTTACTGAGCACTGATAACACACACAGCGTGCAGGTAGTTACTGAGACCTGATAACACACACAGCGTGCAGGTAGTTACTGAGCCCTGATAACACACACAGCGTGCAGGTAGTTACTGAGCCCTGATAACACACACAGCGTGCAGGTAGTTACTGAGCACTGATAACGCACACAGCGTGCAGGTAGTTACTGAGCACTGATAACGCACACAGCGTGCAGGTAGTTACTGAGCACTGATAACACACACAGCGTGCAGGTAGTTACTGAGCCCTGATAACACACACAGCGTGCAGGTAGTTACTGAGCACTGATAACACACACAGCGTGCAGGTAGGTACTGAGCCCTGATAACACACACAGCGTGCAGGTAGGTACTGAGCAGTGATAACACACACAGCGTGCAGGTAGGTACTGAGCAGTGATAACACACACAGCGTGCAGGTAGGTACTGAGCAGTGATAACACACACAGCGTGCAGGTAGTTACTGATAACACACACAGCGTGCAGGTAGTTACTGAGCAGTGATAACACACACAGCGTGCAGGTAGTTACTGAGCAGTGATAACACACACAGCGTGCAGGTAGTTACTGATAACACACACAGCGTGCAGGTAGTTACTGAGCAGTGATAACACACACAGCGTGCAGGTAGTTACTGAGTAGTGATAACACACACAGCGTGCAGGTAGTTACTGAGCAGTGATAACACACACAGCGTGCAGGTAGTTACTGAGTAGTGATAACACACACAGCGTGCAGGTAGTTACTGAGCACTGATAACACACACAGCGTGCAGGTAGTTACTGAGCCCTGATAACACACACAGCGTGCAGGTAGTTACTGAGCCCTGATAACACACACAGCGTGCAGGTAGTTACTGATAACACACACAGCGTGCAGGTAGTTACTGAGCAGTGATAACGCACACAGCATGCAGGTAGTTACTGAGCCCTGATAACACACACAGCGTGCAGGTAGTTACTGATAACACACACAGCGTGCAGGTAGTTACTGAGCAGTGATAACACACACAGCGTGCAGGTAGGTACTGAGCACTGATAACACACACAGCGTGCAGGTAGTTACTGAGCACTGATAACACACACAGCGTGCAGGTAGTTACTGAGCACTGATAACGCACACAGCGTGCAGGTAGTTACTGAGCACTGATAACGCACACAGCGTGCAGGTAGTTACTGAGCACTGATAACACACACAGCGTGCAGGTAGTTACTGAGCCCTGATAACACACACAGCGTGCAGGTAGTTACTGAGCAGAGATAACACACACACAGCGTGCAGGTAGTTACTGAGCAGTGATAACACACACAGCGTGCAGGTAGTTACTGAGTAGTGATAACACACAGCGTGCAGGTAGTTACTGAGCCCTGATAACACACACAGCGTGCAGGTAGTTACTGAGCCCTGATAACACACACAGCGTGCAGGTAGTTACTGAGCCCTGATAACACACACAGCGTGCAGGTAGTTACTGAGCACTGATAACACACACAGTGTGCAGGTAGTTACTGAGCACTGATAACACACACAGCGTGCAGGTAGTTACTGAGCACTGATAACACACACAGCGTGCAGGTAGTTACTGAGCACTGATAACACACACAGCGTGCAGGTAGTTACTGAGCAGAGATAACACACACAGCGTGCAGGTAGTTACTGAGCCCTGATAACACACACAGCGTGCAGGTAGTTACTGAGCACTGATAACACACACAGCGTGCAGGTAGTTACTGAGCACTGATAACACACAGCGTGCAGGTAGTTACTGAGCACTGATAACACACAGCGTGCAGGTAGTTACTGAGCACTGATAACACACACAGCGTGCAGGTAGTTACTGAGCAGTGATAACACACACAGCGTGCAGGTAGTTACTGAGCACTGATAACACACACAGCGTGCAGGTAGTTACTGAGCACTGATAACACACACAGCGTGCAGGTAGTTACTGAGCACTGATAACACACAGCGTGCAGGTAGTTACTGAGCACTGATAACACACACAGCGTGCAGGTAGTTACTGAGCACTGATAACACACAGCGTGCAGGTAGTTACTGAGCCCTGATAACACACACAGCGTGTAGGTAGTTACTGAGCCCTGATAACGCACACAGCATGCAGGTAGTTACTGAGCAGTGATAACACACAGCGTGCAGGTAGTTACTGAGCAGTGATAACACACACAGCGTGCAGGTAGTTACTGAGCACTGATAACACACACAGCGTGCAGGTAGTTACTGAGCAGAGATAACACACACAGCGTGCAGGTAGTTACTGAGCCCTGATAACACACACAGCGTGCAGGTAGTTACTGAGCAGAGATAACACACACAGCGTGCAGGTAGTTACTGAGCCCTGATAACACACACAGCGTGCAGGTAGTTACTGAGCAGAGATAACACACACAGCGTGCAGGTAGTTACTGAGCACTGATAACACACACAGCGTGCAGGTAGTTACTGAGCAGTGATAACACACACAGCGTGCAGGTAGTTACTGAGCAGTGATAACACACACAGCGTGCAGGTAGTTACTGAGCACTGATAACACACACAGCGTGCAGGTAGTTACTGAGCACTGATAACACACACAGCGTGCAGGTAGTTACTGAGCAGAGATAACACACACAGCGTGCAGGTAGTTACTGAGCAGTGATAACACACAGCGGGCAGGTAGTTACTGAGCAGAGATAACACACACAGCGTGCAGGTAGTTACTGAGCAGTGATAACACACACAGCGTGCAGGTAGTTACTGAGCACTGATAACACACACAGCGTGCAGGTAGTTACTGAGCAGAGATAACACACACAGCGTGCAGGTAGTTACTGAGCACTGATAACACACACAGCGTGCAGGTAGTTACTGAGCAGTGATAACACACACAGCGTGCAGGTAGTTACTGAGCAGTGATAACACACACAGCGTGCAGGTAGTTACTGAGCACTGATAACACACACAGCGTGCAGGTAGTTACTGAGCACTGATAACACACACAGCGTGCAGGTAGGTACTGAGCACTGATAACACACACAGCGTGCAGGTAGGTACTGAGCAGTGATAACACACACAGCGTGCAGGTAGTTACTGAGCACTGATAACACACACAGCGTGCAGGTAGTTACTGAGCACTGATAACACACACAGCGTGCAGGTAGTTACTGAGCACTGATAACACACACAGCGTGCAGGTAGGTACTGAGCCCTGATAACACACACAGCGTGCAGGTAGGTACTGAGCAGTGATAACACACACAGCGTGCAGGTAGGTACTGAGCAGTGATAACACACACAGCGTGCAGGTAGTTACTGAGCAGTGATAACACACACAGCGTGCAGGTAGGTACTGAGCAGTGATAACACACACAGCGTGCAGGTAGGTACTGAGCAGTGATAACACACACAGCGTGCAGGTAGTTACTGAGCAGTGATAACACACACAGCGTGCAGGTAGGTACTGAGCAGTGATAACACACACAGCGTGCAGGTAGGTACTGAGCAGTGATAACACACACAGCGTGCAGGTAGGTACTGAGCAGTGATAACACACACAGCATGCAGGTAGGTACTGAGCAGTGATAACACACACAGCGTGCAGGTAGTTACTGAGCAGTGATAACACACACAGCGTGCAGGTAGTTACTGAGCAGTGATAACACACACAGCGTGCAGGTAGGTACTGAGCCCTGATAATACACACAGCGTGCAGGTAGGTACTGAACCCTGGCTCTTTACTGTGACGGCTGACCTGTACATGTTATTAATGGCTGCTGTGTGCACCTTCCTCTCCTCTCTCCCCAGTCGCCCTGGAATCTGGCGATGTGCCTCTGGTGTCCGTGCTCCCGGACCGTTTAGAGCAGAGGACAGACACAGATGGAAGAAATGAAGTGATCAGATGGCTACGTACCACCTTGCACCACTGTGTCCTATGGACCAGCGATAAGGGCCGCTACATCACTGTAGGTAAGGGATATTGTCACTTACCTATCGTTATGTGACGGGGGTGTCATGCATACAGTACTCTGGGTCAGAACTGTAGGTGGCAGCAGGAATGCAGTCACCGGCGGATGTGACCCTAACCTCGCTGGAGTCACCCCGTGTGCTCAGAGATCTCGCATGCGAAATCAGCCAATCAGGATCTGTCTCTCATCTCTGACGGACAGTAGCCGCCCAATGAAGGACGTGGTGTTTTGTGGATCAGGGGAGGACGTGGTGTTTTGTGGATCAGGGGAGGACATGGGCCCTCATTCCGAGTTGTTCGCTCGGTATTTTTCATCGCATCGCAGTGAAAATCCGCTTAGTACGCATGCGCAATGTTCGCACTGCGACTGCGCCAAGTAACTTTACTATGAAGAAAGTAATTTTACTCACGGCTTTTTCTTCGCTCCGGCGATCGTAATGTGATTGACAGGAAATGGGTGTTACTGGGCGGAAACACGGCGTTTCAGGGGCGTGTGGCTGAAAACGCTACCGTTTCCGGAAAAAACGCAGGAGTGGCCGGGGAAACGGTGGGAGTGCCTGGCCGAACGCTGGGTGTGTTTGTGACGTCAACCAGGAACGACAAGCACTGAACTGATCGCACAGGCAGAGTAAGTCTGGAGCTACTCTGAAACTGCTAAGTAGTTAGTAATCGCAATATTGCGAATACATCGGTCGCAATTTTAAGAAGCTAAGATTCACTCCCAGTAGGCGGCGGCTTAGCGTGTGTAACTCTGCTAAATTCGCCTTGCGACCGATCAACTCGGAATGAGGGCCATGGTGTTTTGTGGATCAGGGGAGGACGTGGTGTTTTGTGGATCAGGGGAGGACATGGTGTTTTGTGGATCAGGGGAGGATGTGGTATTTTGTGGATCAGGGGAGGAAATGGTGTTTTGTGGATAAGGGGAGGACATGGTGTTTTGTGGATCAGGGGAGGATGTGGTATTTTGTGGATCAGGGGAGGAAATGGTGTTTTGTGGATCAGGGTAGGACGTGGTGTTTTGTGAATCAGGTGAGGACGTGGTGTTTTGTGGATCAGGGGAGGACGTGGTGTTTTGTGGATCAGGGGAGGATGTGGTATTTTGTGGATCAGGGGAGGATGTGGTATTTTGTGGATCAGGGGAGGATGTGGTATTTTGTGGATCAGGGGAGGAAATGGTGTTTTGTGGATAAGGGGAGGACATGGTGTTTTGTGGATAAGGGGAGGACATGGTGTTTTGTGGATCAGGGGAGGATGTGGTGTTTTGTGGATCAGGGGAGGATGTGGTATTTTGTGGATCAGGGGAGGAAATGGTGTTTTGTGTATCAGGAGGACGTGGTGTTTTGTGGATCAGGGGAGGACGTGGTGTTTTGTGGATCGGGGGAGGACGTGGTGTTTTGTGGATCAGGGGAGGATGTGGTGTTTTGTGTATCAGGAGGACGTGGTGTTTTGTGGATCAGTGGAGGACGTGGTGTTTTGTGGATCAGGGGAGGATGTGGTGTTTTGTGTATCAGGAGGACGTGGTGTTTTGTGGATCAGTGGAGGACGTGGTGTTTTGTGGATCAGGGGAGGATGTGGTATTTTGTGGATCAGGGGAGGATGTGGTATTTTGTGGATCAGGGGAGGAAATGGTGTTTTGTGGATCAAGGGAGGACGTGGTGTTTTGTGGATCAGGGGAGGACGTGGTGTTTTATGGATCAGGGGAGGACGTGGTGTTTTGTGTATCAGGAGGACGTGGTGTTTTGTGTATCAGGGGAGGACGTGGTGTTTTGTGGATCGGGGGAGGACGTGGTGTTTTGTGGATCAGGGGAGGATGTGGTGTTTTGTGTATCAGGAGGACGTGGTGTTTTGTGGATCAGTGGAGGACGTGGTGTTTTGTGGATCAGGGGAGGATGTGGTGTTTTGTGGATAAGGGGAGGATGTGGTGTTTGTGGATCAGGGGAGGACGTGGTGTTTTGTGTATCAGGAGGACGTGGTGTTTTGTGCATCAGTGGAGGACGTGGTGTTTTGTGGATCAGTGGAGGATGTGGCGTTTTGTGGCATTTCCAGCCCTTTCTCAGCAGCTTTTCTTGTGATAAATGTGGCCGGTGAGGATTCAGCCTCACACGCACACAGTCCAGCTGTTGTCACTTAAGCACCACAGCTATTCAGGATTTCTCTGCATAGAATGGTGATCGCGGCCCTAGGGCGCAATGTATCATGCATCACTTGCTGCGTGCGATACATCCCGCACTTATGGCAACGAATAGGATCACATGTACGAGCTGTGTATCGCGTTAGGAGCACCTCCGGTATTATGCCTCGGGAAGGGGGGGGGTTTAGGGTGGCCGCAGAGTGTTGTACCCCTGCAGACTCCGCCATCCGCACACTCTGATCTTGGCTCATTGTCTGACAGGTGAAAGGTGACGTCTGACGGTTCTAGCCCCACCTGAGTGTGATCTTAGTAAATGACCGTAACTGTGTTTCCCGTTCCCTTCCAGGTGTGTTTGTAGCGGTGCTCGTCCTCTCTGTCGCCTTCGCGGCTCATCTTCATCCCGCCAGCCGGGCCCCCGTCCTCTTCAGGCCAGACACTAATATACAGCTGCTCCTAGACCTCAAGTACAACCTGAGCGCCGAGGGAATATCCTGCGTCACCTGCTCCGGTAAGTGCCCGCCCACAGCTAAAGGGACGCCGGGCCTAATATACAGTTATACAGATCTATTGTATGTGTTACCTGCGGCACGTGTATGTGTGAGCGTTTCACACCTCGTCACCGCTGATAGTATCCTGGTTACAGGTGTGACCGCCACCGAGTGTTGGCGACTGTTCTCTGCAACCACCTGTAATATAAAGGTGATATAAAGTGTCCTTAGTGACGGGAAGTAAGCCGCGTGTGGGGAAATGCGGGTGCGTCCTTTAGTGACTGGAAGTAAGCTGCGTGTGGGGAAATGCGGGTGTGTCCTTTAGTGACTGGAAGTAAGCCGCGTGTGGGGAAATGCGTCCCTTAGTGACAGGAAGTAATCTGCGTGTGGGGAAATGCGTCCCTTAGTGACAGGAAGTAATCTGCGTGTGGGGAAATGCGGGTGTGTCCTTAGTGGCGGGAAGTAAGCCGCGTGTGGGGAAATGCGGGTGTGTCCCTTAGTGACGGGAAGTAAGCCGCGTGTGGGGAAATGCGGGTGTGTCCTTTAGTGACTGGAAGTAAGCCGCGTGTGGGGAAATGCGTCCCTTAGTGACGGGAAGTAAGCCGCATGCGGGGAAATGCGGGTGTGTCCTTAGTGACGGGAAGTAAGCCACGTGCGGGGAAATGTGGGTGTGTCCTTTAGTGATTGGAAGTAAGCCGCGTGTGGGGAAATGCGTCCCTTAGTGACAGGAAGTAAGCTGCGTGTGGGGAAATGCGGGTGTGTCCTTAGTGACGGGAAGTAAGCCGCGTGCGGGGAAATGCGGGTGTGTCCCTTAGTGACAGGAAGTAAGCTGCGTGTGGGGAAATGCGGGTGTGTCCTTAGTGACGGGAAGTAAGCCGCGTGCGGGGAAATGCGGGTGTGTCCTTAGTGACGGGAAGTAAGCTGCGTGTGGGGAAATGCGGGTGTGTCCTTAGTGGCGAGAAGTAAGCCGCGTGTGGGGAAATGCGGGTGTGTCCTTAGTGACGGGAAGTAAGCTGCGTGTGGGGAAATGCGGGTGTGTCCTTAGTGACAGGAAGTAAGCTGCGTGTGGGGAAATGCGGGTGTGTCCTTAGTGGCGGGAAGTAAGCCGCGTGTGGGGAAATATGGGTATGTCCTTAGTGACGGGAAGTAAGCTGCGTGTGGGGAAATGCGGGTGTGTCCTTAGTGGCGGGAAGTAAGCCGCGTGTGGGGAAATGTGGGTGCATCCTTAGTGACGGGAAGTAAGCCGCGTGTGGGGAAATATGGGTGTGTCCTTTAGTGACAGGTAGTAAGCCGCATGTGGGGAAATGCGGGTGTGTCCCTTAGTGATGGGAAGTAAGCCTCGTGCGGGGAAATGCAGGTGTGTCCCTTAGTGACAGGAAGTAAGCCGCTTGCGGGGAAATGCGGGTGTTTCCTTTAGTGACGGGAAGTAAGCCACGTGTGGGGAAATGCGGGCGTGTCCTTTAGTGATGGGAAGTAAGCCACGCGCGGGGAAATGCGGGTGTGTCCCTTAGTGACAGGAAGTAAGCCGCGTGCGGGGAAATGCGGGTGTGTCCCTTAGTGACGGGAAGTAAGCCACGTGTGGGGAAATGCGGGCGCGTCCTTTAGTGATGGGAAGTAAGCCTCGTGCGGGGAAATGCGGGTGTTCCCTTAGTGACAGGAAGTAAGCCGCGTGTGGGGAAATGCGGGCGTGTCCTTAGTGACGGGAAGTAAGCCGCATGTGGGGAAATGCGGGTGTGTCCCTTAGTGACGGGAAGTAAACCGCATGTGGGGAAATGCGGGTTTGTCCCTTAGTGATGGGAAGTAAGCCGCGTGTGGGGAAATGCTGGTGTGTCCCTTAGTGATGGGAAGTAAGCCACGTGTGGGGAAATGTGGGTGTGACCCTTAGTTACGGGAAGTAAGCCGCATGTGGGGAAATACGGGTGTGTCCTCAGTGACGGGAAGTAAGCCGCGTGTGGGGAAATGCGGGTGTGTCCCTTAGTGACGGGCAGTAAACCGCGCGTGGGGAAAAGCGGGCGTGTCCTAAGTGATAAGAAGTATGCCGCATGTGGGGAAATGCAGGTGTATTCTTTAGTGAAGGGAAGTAAGCCGCGTGTGGGGAAAAGCGGGTGTGTCCCTTAGTGACGGGAAGTAAGCCGTGTGTGGGGAAAAGCAGGTGTGTCCCTTAGTGACGGGAAGTAAGCCGCGTGTGGGAAAATGCGGGTGTGTTCCTCAGTGACGGGAAGTAAGCCGCGTGTGGAGAAATGCGGGTGTATCCCCTAGTGACGGGAAATAAGCAGCGTGTGGGAAAATGCGGGTGTGTCCCTTAGTGACGGGAAGTAAGCCGCGTGTGGGGAAATGCGGGTATGTCCCTTAGTGAGGGAAGTAAGCCGCGTGTGGGGAAATGCGGGTGTGTCCTTAGTGACAGGTATTAAGCCGCGTGTGGGGAAATGCGAATGTGTCCTTAATGACGGGAAGTAAGCCGCGTGTAAGGAAATGCGGGTGTGTCCTTAGTGACGGGAAGTAAGCCGCATGTGGGGAAATGCGGGTGTGCCCGTAGTGACGGGAAGTAAGCCGCGTGTGGGGAAATGCGGGTGTGTCTTTAGTGAGGGGAAGTAAGCAGCGTGTGGGGAAATGCGGGTGCGTCCCTTATTGACGGGAAGTAAGCCGCGTGTGGGGAAATGCGGGTGTGTCCTTAGTGACGAGAAGTAAGCCGCATGTGGTGAAATGAGGGTGCATTCTCTAGTGACGGGAAGTAAGCCGTGTGTGGGGAAAAGCGGGTGTGTCCCTTAGTGACGGGAAGTAAGCCGCGTGTGGGGAAAATCGGGTGTGTCCTTTAGTGATGGGAAGTAAGACCGCGTGTGGGGAGAAGCGGGTGTGTCCTTTAGTGATGGGAAGTAAGCCGCGTGTGGGGAAATGCGGGTGTGTCCCCTAGTGACGGGAAATAAGCAGCGTGTGGGGAAATGCGTGTGTGTCCCTTAGTGACGGGAAGTAAGCAGCGTGTGAGGAAATGCGGGTGTGTCCCTTAGTGACGGGAAGTAAGCTGCGTGTGGGGAAATGCGGGTGTGTCCCTTAGTGAGGAGAAGTAAGCCGCGTGTGGGGAAATGCGGGTGTGTCCCTTAGTGATGGGAAGTAAGCCGCGTGTGGGGAAATGCGGGTGTGTCCCTTAGTGATGGGAAGTAAGCCGCGTGTGGGGAAATGCGGGTGTGTTCCTTAGTGATGGGAAGTAAGCCACGTGTGGGGAAATGCGTCCCTTAGTGACAGGAAGTAAGCCGCGTGTGGGGAAATGCGTCCCTTAGTGACAGGAAGTAATCTGCGTGTGGGGAAATGCGGGTGTGTCCTTAGTGGCGGGAATTAAGCCGCGTGTGGTGAAATGCGGGTGTGTCCTTAGTGACGGGAAGTAATCTGCGTGTGGGGAAATGCGGGTGTGTCCTTAGTGACGGGAAGTAAGCTGCGTGTGGGGAAATGCGGGTGTGTCCTTAGTGGCGGGAAGTAAGCCACGTGCGGGGAAATGCGGATGTGTCCTTTAGTGACTGGAAGTAATCCGCGTGTGGGGAAATGCGTCCCTTAGTGACAGGAAGTAAGTTGCGTGTGGGGAAATGCGGGTGTGTCCTTAGTGACGGGAAGTAAGCTGCGTGTGGGGAAATGCGTCCCTTAGTGACAGGAAGTAAGCTGCGTGTGGGGAAATGCGGGTGTGTCCTTAGTGACGGGAAGTAAGCCGCGTGAGTGGAAATGCGGGTGTGTCCTTAGTGACGGGAAGTAAGCTGCGTGTGGGGAAATGCGGGTGTGTCCTTTAGTGACAGGTAGTAAGCCGCATGTGGGGAAATGCGGGTGTGTCCCTTAGTGACAGGAAGTAAGCCGCTTGCGGGGAAATGCGGGTGTGTCCCTTAGTGACAGGAAGTAAGCCGCGTGTGGGGAAATGCGGGTGTGTCCTTTAGTGACAGGAAGTAAGCCGCATGTGGGGAAATGCGGTCGTGTCCATAGTGACGGGAAGTAAGCCGCATGTGGGGAAATGCGGGTGTGTCCCTTAGTGACGGGAAGTAAGCCGCATGTGGGGAAATGCGGGTTTGTCCCTTAGTGATGGGAAGTAAGCCGCGTGTGGGGAAATGCGGGTGTGTCCCTTAGTGATGGGAAGTAAGCCACGTGTGGGGAAATGTGGGTGTGACCCTTAGTTACGGGAAGTGAGCCGCATGTGGGGAAATACGGGTGTGTCCTTAGTGACGGGAAGTAAGCCGCGTGTGGGGAAAAGCGGGTGTGTCCTAAGTGATAAGAAGTATGCCGCATGTGGGGAAATGCGGGTGTATTCTTTAGTGACGGGAAGTAAGCCGCGTGTGGGGAAAAGCGGGTGTGTCCCTTAGTGACGGGAAGTAAGCCGCGTGTGGGGAAAAGCAGGTGTGTTCCTCAGTGACGGGAAGTAAGCCGCGTGTGGGGAAATGCGGGTGTATCCCCTAGTGACGGGAAATAAGCAGCGTGTGGGGAAATGCAGGTGTGTCCCTCAGTGACGGGAAGTAAGCCGCGTGTGGGGAAATGCGGGTGTGTCCCTTAGTGAGGGAAGTAAGCCGCGTGTGGGGAAGTGCGGGTGTGTCCTTAGTGACAGGTAGTAAGCCGCGTGTGGGGAAATGCGAATGTGTCCTTAAAGACGGGAAGTAAGCCGCGTGTGGGGAAATGCGGGTGTGTCCTTAGTGACGGGAAGTAAGCCGCGTGTGGGGAAATGCGGGTGTGTCCGTAGTGACGGGAAGTAAGCCGCGTGTGGGGAAATGCGGGTGTGTCCGTAGTGACGGGAAGTAAGCCGCGTGTGGGGAAATGCGGGTGTGTCCGTAGTGACGGGAAGTAAGCCGCGTGTGGGGAAATGCGGGTGTGTCCTTAGTGACGGGAAGTAAGCAGCGTGTGGGGAAATGCGGGTACGTCCCTTAGTGATGGGAAGTAAGCCGCGTGTGGTGAAATGAGGGTGCGTTCTCTAGTGACGGGAAGTAAGCCACGTGTGGGTAAATGCGGGTGTGTCCCGTAGTGATGGGGGAAGTAAGCCGCGTGCTGGGAAATGCGGGTGTGTCCTTAGTGACGGGAAGTAAGCTGCGTGTGGGGAAATGCGGGTGTGTCCTTAGTGGCGGGAAGTAAGCCGCGTGTGGGGAAATGCGGGTGCGTCCTTAGTGATGGGAAGTAAGCTGCGTGTGGGGAAATGCGGGTGTGTCCTTAGTGATGGGAAGTAAGCTGCGTGTGTGGAAATGCGGGTGTGTCCTTAGTGGCGGGAAGTAAGCCGCGTGTGGGGAAATGCGGGTGCGTCCTTAGTGACGGGAAGTAAGCCGCGTGTGGGGAAATACGGGTGTGTCCTTTAGTGACAGGTAGTAAGCAGCATGTGAGGAAATGCGGGTGCGTCCTTAGTGATGGGAAGTAAGCCTCGTGCGGGGAAATGCGGGTGTGTCCCTTAGTGACAGGAAGTAAGCCGCTTGCGGGGAAATGCGGGTGTATCCTTAGTGACAGGAAGTAAGCCGCGTGTGGGGAAATGCGGGTGTGTCCCTTAGTGACGGGAAGTAAGCCACGTGTGGGGAAATGCGGGCGTGTCCTTTAGTGATGGGAAGTAAGCCTCGTGCGGGTAAATGCGGGTGTGTCCCTTAGTGACAGGAAGTAAGCCGTATGCGGGAAAATGCGGGTGTGTCCCTTAGTGACGGGAAGTTAGCCACGTGTGGGGAAATGCGGGCGCGTCCTTTAGTGATGGGAAGTAAGCCTCGTGCGGGGAAATGCGGGTGTGTCCCTTAGTGACAGGAAGTAAGCCTCGTGTGGGGAAATGCGGGCGTGTCCTTAGTGACGGGAAGTAAGCCGCATATGGGGAAATGCGGGTGTGTCCCTTAGTGACGGGAAGTAAACCGCATGTGGGGAAATGCGGGTGTGTCCTTAGTGACGGGAAGTAAGCAGCGTGTGGGGAAATGCGGGTACGTCCCTTAGTGATGGGAAGTAAGCCGCGTGTGGTGAAATGAGGGTGCGTTCTCTAGTGATGGGAAGTAAGCCGCGTGTGGGGAAATGCGGGTATGTCCCTTAGTGATGGGAAGTAAGCCACGTGTGGGGAAATGCGTCCCTTAGTGACAGGAAGTAATCTGCGTGTGGGGAAATGCGGGTGTGTCCTTAGTGGCGGGAAGTAAGCCGCGTGTGGGGAAATGCGGGTGTGTCCCTTAGTGACGGGAAGTAATCTGCGTGTGGGGAAATGCGGGTGTGTCCTTAGTGACGGGAAGTAAGCTGCGTGTGGGGAAATGCGGGTGTGTCCTTAGTGGCGGGAAGTAAGCCACGTGCGGGTAAATGCGGGTGTGTCCTTTAGTGACTGGAAGTAAGCCGCGTGTGGGGAAATGCGTCCCTTAGTGACAGAAAGTAAGCTGCGTGTGGGGAAATGCGGGTGTGTCCTTAGTGACGGGAAGTAAGCTGCGTGTGGGGAAATGCGTCCCTTAGTGACAGGAAGTAAGCTGCGTTTGGGGAAATGCGGGTGTGTCCTTAGTGACAGGTAGTAAGCCGCGTGCGTGGAAATGCGGGTGTGTCCTTAGTGACGGAAGTAAGCTGCGTGTGGGGAAATGCGGGTTTGTCCCTTAGTGACGGGAAGTAAACCGCATGTGGGGAAATGCGGGTTTGTCCCTTAGTGATGGGAAGTAAGCCGCGTGTGGGGAAATGCTGGTGTGTCCCTTAGTGATGGGAAGTAAGCCACGCGTGGGGAAATGTGGGTGTGACCCTTAGTTACGGGAAGTAAGCCGCATGTGGGGAAATACGGGTGTGTCTTTAGTGACGGGAAGTAAGCCGCGTGTGGGGAAATGCGGGTGTGTCCCTTAGTGACGGGCAGTAAACCGCGCGTGGGGAAAAGCGGGCGTGTCCTAAGTGATAAGAAGTATGCCGCATGTGGGGAAATGCGGGTGTATTCTTTAGTGAAGGGAAGTAAGCCGCGTGTGGGGAAAAGCGGGTGTGTCCCTTAGTGACGGGAAGTAAGCCGTGTGTGGGGAAAAGCAGGTGTGTCCCTTAGTGACGGGAAGTAAGCCGCGTGTGGGAAAATGCGGGTGTGTTCCTCAGTGACGGGAAGTAAGCCGCGTGTGGAGAAATGCGGGTATATCCCCTACTGACGGGAAATAAGCAGCGTGTGGGGAAATGCGGGAGTGTCCCTTAGTGACGGGAAGTAAGCCGCGTGTGGGGAAATGCGGGTGTGTCCCTTAGTGAGGGAAGTAAGCTGCGTGTGGGGAAATGCGGGTGTGTCCTTAGTGACAGGTATTAAGCCGCGTGTGGGGAAATGCGAATGTGTCCTTAATGACGGGAAGTAAGCGGCGTGGAAGGAAATGCGGGTGTGTCCTTAGTGACGGGAAGTAAGCCGCGTGTGGGGAAATACGGGTGTGTCCTTTAGTGACAGGTAGTAAGCAGCATGTGAGGAAATGCGGGTGCGTCCTTAGTGATGGGAAGTAAGCCTCGTGCGGGGAAATGCGGGTGTGTCCCTTAGTGACAGGAAGTAAGCCGCTTGCGGGGAAATGCGGGTGTATCCTTAGTGACAGGAAGTAAGCCGCGTGTGGGGAAATGCGGGTGTGTCCCTTAGTGACGGGAAGTAAGCCACGTGTGGGGAAATGCGGGCGTGTCCTTTAGTGATGGGAAGTAAGCCTCGTGCGGGTAAATGCGGGTGTGTCCCTTAGTGACAGGAAGTAAGCCGTATGCGGGAAAATGCGGGTGTGTCCCTTAGTGACGGGAAGTTAGCCACGTGTGGGGAAATGCGGGCGCGTCCTTTAGTGATGGGAAGTAAGCCTCGTGCGGGGAAATGCGGGTGTGTCCCTTAGTGACAGGAAGTAAGCCTCGTGTGGGGAAATGCGGGCGTGTCCTTAGTGACGGGAAGTAAGCCGCATATGGGGAAATGCGGGTGTGTCCCTTAGTGACGGGAAGTAAACCGCATGTGGGGAAATGCGGGTGTGTCCTTAGTGACGGGAAGTAAGCAGCGTGTGGGGAAATGCGGGTACGTCCCTTAGTGATGGGAAGTAAGCCGCGTGTGGTGAAATGAGGGTGCGTTCTCTAGTGATGGGAAGTAAGCCGCGTGTGGGGAAATGCGGGTATGTCCCTTAGTGATGGGAAGTAAGCCACGTGTGGGGAAATGCGTCCCTTAGTGACAGGAAGTAATCTGCGTGTGGGGAAATGCGGGTGTGTCCTTAGTGGCGGGAAGTAAGCCGCGTGTGGGGAAATGCGGGTGTGTCCCTTAGTGACGGGAAGTAATCTGCGTGTGGGGAAATGCGGGTGTGTCCTTAGTGACGGGAAGTAAGCTGCGTGTGGGGAAATGCGGGTGTGTCCTTAGTGGCGGGAAGTAAGCCACGTGCGGGTAAATGCGGGTGTGTCCTTTAGTGACTGGATGTAAGCCGCGTGTGGGGAAATGCGTCCCTTAGTGACAGAAAGTAAGCTGCGTGTGGGGAAATGCGGGTGTGTCCTTAGTGACGGGAAGTAAGCTGCGTGTGGGGAAATGCGTCCCTTAGTGACAGGAAGTAAGCTGCGTTTGGGGAAATGCGGGTGTGTCCTTAGTGACAGGTAGTAAGCCGCGTGCGTGGAAATGCGGGTGTGTCCTTAGTGACGGAAGTAAGCTGCGTGTGGGGAAATGCGGGTTTGTCCCTTAGTGACGGGAAGTAAACCGCATGTGGGGAAATGCGGGTTTGTCCCTTAGTGATGGGAAGTAAGCCGCGTGTGGGGAAATGCTGGTGTGTCCCTTAGTGATGGGAAGTAAGCCACACGTGGGGAAATGTGGGTGTGACCCTTAGTTACGGGAAGTAAGCCGCATGTGGGGAAATACGGGTGTGTCTTTAGTGACGGGAAGTAAGCCGCGTGTGGGGAAATGCGGGTGTGTCCCTTAGTGACGGGCAGTAAACCGCGCGTGGGGAAAAGCGGGGCGTGTCCTAAGTGATAAGAAGTATGCCGCATGTGGGGAAATGCGGGTGTATTCTTTAGTGAAGGGAAGTAAGCCGCGTGTGGGGAAAAGCGGGTGTGTCCCTTAGTGACGGGAAGTAAGCCGTGTGTGGGGAAAAGCAGGTGTGTCCCTTAGTGACGGGAAGTAAGCCGCGTGTGGGAAAATGCGGGTGTGTTCCTCAGTGATGGGAAGTAAGCCGCGTGTGGAGAAATGCGGGTATATCCCCTACTGACGGGAAATAAGCAGCGTGTGGGGAAATGCGGGAGTGTCCCTTAGTGACGGGAAGTAAGCCGCGTGTGGGGAAATGCGGGTGTGTCCCTTAGTGAGGGAAGTAAGCTGCGTGTGGGGAAATGCGGGTGTGTCCTTAGTGACAGGTATTAAGCCGCGTGTGGGGAAATGCGAATGTGTCCTTAATGACGGGAAGTAAGCGGCGTGGAAGGAAATGCGGGTGTGTCCTTAGTGACGGGAAGTAAGCCGCATGTGGGGAAATGCGGATGTGTCCGTAGTGATGGGAAGTAAGCAGCGTGTGGGGAAATGCGGGTGCGTCCCTTAGTGACGGGAAGTAAGCCGCGTGTGGGGAAATGCGGGTGTGTCCTTAGTGACAGGTATTAAGCCGCGTGTGGGGAAATGCGAATGTGTCCTTAATGACGGGAAGTAAGCCGCGTTAAGGAAATGCGGGTGTGTCCTTAGTGACGGGAAGTAAGCCGCATGTGGGGAAATGCGGGTGTGTCCGTAGTGACGGGAAGTAAGATGCGTGTGGGGAAATGCGGGTGTGTCCTTAGTGATGGGAAGTAAGCAGCGTGTGGGGAAATGCGGGTGCGTCCCTTAGTGACGGGAAGTAAGCTGCGTGTGGGGAAATGCGGGTGTGTCCTTAGTGACGAGAAGTAAGCCGCATGTGGTGAAATGAGGGTGCATTCTCTAGTGACGGGAAGTAAGCCGTGTGTGGGGAAAAGCGGGTGTGTCCCTTAGTGACTGGAAGTAAGCCGCATGTGGGGAATAGCGGGTGTGTCCCTTAGTGACGGGAAGTAAGCCGCGTGTGGGGAGAAGCGGGTGTGTCCTTTAGTGATGGGAAGTAAGCCGCGTGTGGGGAAATGTGGGTGTGTCCCCTAGTGACGGGAAATAAGCAGCGTGTGGGGAAATGCGTGTGTGTCCCTTAGTGACGGGAAGTAAGCAGCGTGTGAGGAAATGCGGGTGTGTCCCTTAGTGACGGGAAGTAAGCTGCGTGTGGGGAAATGCGGGTGTGTCCCTTAGTGACGAGAAGTAAGCCGCGTGTGGGGAAATGCGGGTGTGTCCCTTAGTGATGGGAAGTAAGCCGCGTGTGGGGAAATGCGGGTGTGTCCCTTAGTGATGGGAAGTAAGCCGCGTGTGGGGAAATGTGGGTGTGTCCCTTAGTGATGGGAAGAAAGCCACGTGTGGGGAAATGCGTCCCTTAGTGACAGGAAGTAAGCCGCGTGTGGGGAAATGCGTCCCTTAGTGACAGGAAGTAATCTGCGTGTGGGGAAATGTGGGTGTGTCCTTAGTGGCGGGAATTAAGCCGCGTGTGGGGAAATGCGGGTGTGTCCTTAGTGACAGGAAGTAATCTGCGTGTGGGGAAATGCGGGTGTGTCCTTAGTGATGGGAAGTAAGCTGCGTGTGGGGAAATGCGGGTGTGTCCTTAGTGGCGGGAAGTAAGCCACGTGCGGGGAAATGCGGGTGTGTCCTTTAGTGACTGGAAGTAAGCCGCGAGTGGGGAAATGCGTCCCTTAGTGACTGGAAGTAAGCTGCGTGTGGGGAAATGCGGGTGTGTCCTTAGTGACGGGAAGTAAGCTGCGTGTGGGGAAATGCGTCCCTTAGTGACAGGAAGTAAGCTGCGTGTGGGGAAATGCGGGTGTGTCCTTAGTGACGGGAAGTAAGCCGCGTGAGGGGAAATGCGGGTGTGTCCTTAGTGACGGGAAGTAAGCTGCGTGTGGGGAAATGCGGGTGTGTCCTTAGTGGTGGGAAGTAAGCCGCGTGTGGGGAAATGCGGGTGCGTCCTTAGTGACGGGAAGTAAGCTGCGTGTGGGGAAATGCGGGTGTGTCCTTAGTGACGGGAAGTAAGCTGCGTGTGGGGAAATGCGGGTGTGTCCTTAGTGGCGGGAAGTAAGCCGCGTGTGGGGAAATGCGGGTGCGTCCTTAGTGAAGGGAAGTAAGCCGCGTGTGGGGAAATACGGGTGTGTCCTTTAGTGACAGGTAGTAAGCCGCATGTGGGGAAATGCGGGTGTGTCCCTTAGTGATGGGAAGTAAGCCTCGTGCGGGGAAATGCGGGTGTGTCCCTTAGTGACAGGAAGTAAGCCGCTTGCGGGGAAATGCGGGTGTGTCCCTTAGTGACAGGAAGTAAGCCGCATGTGGGGAAATGCGGGTTTGTCCCTTAGTGATGGGAAGTAAGCCGCGTGTGGGGAAATGCGGGTGTGTCCCTTAGTGATGGGAAGTAAGCCACGTGTGGGGAAATGTGGGTGTGACCCTTAGTTACGGGAAGTGAGCCGCATGTGGGGAAATACGGGTGTGTCCTTAGTGACGGGAAGTAAGCCGCGTTTGGGAAATGCGTGTGTGTCTTAGTGACGGGAAGTAAACCGCGCGTGGGGAAAAGCGGGCATGTCCTAAGTGATAAGAAGTATGCCGCATGTGGGGAAATGCGGGTGTATTCTTTAGTGACGGGAAGTAAGCCGCGTGTGGGGAAAAGCGGGTGTGTCCCTTAGTGACGGGAAGTAAGCCGCGTGTGTGGAAAAGCAGGTGTGTTCCTCAGTGACGGGAAGTAAGCCGCGTGTGGGGAAATGCGGGTGTATCCCCTAGTGACGGGAAATAAGCAGCGTATGGGGAAATGCGGGTGTGTCCCTCAGTGAGGGAAGTAAGCCGCGTGTGGGGAAATGCGGGTGTGTCCTTAGTGACAGGTATTAAGCCGCGTGTGGGGAAATGCGAATGTGTCCTTAATGACGGGAAGTAAGCCGCGTGTAAGGAAATGCGGGTGTGTCCTTAGTGACGGGAAGTAAGCCGCATGTGGGGAAATGCGGGTGTGCCCGTAGTGACGGGAAGTAAGCCGCGTGTGGGGAAATGCGGGTGTGTCTTTAGTGACGGGAAGTAAGCAGCGTGTGGGGAAATGCGGGTGCGTCCCTTATTGACGGGAAGTAAGCCGCGTGTGGGGAAATGCGGGTGTGTCCTTAGTGACGAGAAGTAAGCCGCATGTGGTGAAATGAGGGTGCATTCTCTAGTGACGGGAAGTAAGCCGTGTGTGGGGAAAAGCAGGTGTGTCCCTTAGTGACGGGAAGTAAGCCACGTGTGGGGAAAATCGGGTGTGTCCCTTAGTGACGGGAAGTAAGCCGCGTGTGGGGAGAAGCGGGTGTGTCCTTTAGTGATGGGAAGTAAGCCGCGTGTGGGGAAATGCGGGTGTGTCCCCTAGTGACGGGAAATAAGCAGCGTGTGGGGAAATGCGTGTGTGTCCCTTAGTGACGGGAAGTAAGCAGCGTGTGAGGAAATGCGGGTGTGTCCCTTAGTGACGGGAAGTAAGCTGCGTGTGGGGAAATGCGGGTGTGTCCCTTAGTGAGGAGAAGTAAGCCGCGTGTGGGGAAATGCGGGTGTGTCCCTTAGTGATGGGAAGTAAGCCGCGTGTGGGGAAATGCGGGTGTGTCCCTTAGTGATGGGAAGTAAGCCGCGTGTGGGGAAATGCGGGTGTGTTCCTTAGTGATGGGAAGTAAGCCACGTGTGGGGAAATGCGTCCCTTAGTGACAGGAAGTAAGCCGCGTGTGGGGAAATGCGTCCCTTAGTGACAGGAAGTAATCTGCGTGTGGGGAAATGCGGGTGTGTCCTTAGTGGCGGGAATTAAGCCGCGTGTGGGGAAATGCGGGTGTGTCCTTAGTGACGGGAAGTAAGCTGCGTGTGGGGAAATGCGGGTGTGTCCTTAGTGGCGGGAAGTAAGCCACGTGCGGGGAAATGCGGATGTGTCCTTTAGTGACTGGAAGTAATCCGCGTGTGGGGAAATGCGTCCCTTAGTGACAGGAAGTAAGTTGCGTGTGGGGAAATGCGGGTGTGTCCTTAGTGACGGGAAGTAAGCTGCGTGTGGGGAAATGCGTCCCTTAGTGACAGGAAGTAAGCTGCGTGTGGGGAAATGCGGGTGTGTCCTTAGTGACGGGAAGTAAGCCGCGTGAGTGGAAATGCGGGTGTGTCCTTAGTGACGGGAAGTAAGCTGCGTGTGGGGAAATGCGGGTGTGTCCTTTAGTGACAGGTAGTAAGCCGCATGTGGGGAAATGCGGGTGTGTCCCTTAGTGACAGGAAGTAAGCCGCTTGCGGGGAAATGCGGGTGTGTCCCTTAGTGACAGGAAGTAAGCCGCGTGTGGGGAAATGCGGGTGTGTCCTTTAGTGACAGGAAGTAAGCCGCATGTGGGGAAATGCGGTCGTGTCCTTAGTGACGGGAAGTAAGCCGCATGTGGGGAAATGCGGGTGTGTCCCTTAGTGACGGGAAGTAAGCCGCATGTGGGGAAATGCGGGTTTGTCCCTTAGTGATGGGAAGTAAGCCGCGTGTGGGGAAATGCGGGTGTGTCCCTTAGTGATGGGAAGTAAGCCACGTGTGGGGAAATGTGGGTGTGACCCTTAGTTACGGGAAGTGAGCCGCATGTGGGGAAATACGGGTGTGTCCTTAGTGACGGGAAGTAAGCCGCGTGTGGGGAAAAGCGGGCGTTTCCTAAGTGATAAGAAGTATGCCGCATGTGGGGAAATGCGGGTGCATTCTTTAGTGACGGGAAGTAAGCCGCGTGTGGGGAAAAGCGAGTGTGTCCCTTAGTGACGGGAAGTAAGCCGCGTGTGGGGAAAAGCAGGTGTGTTCCTCAGTGACGGGAAGTAAGCCGCGTGTGGGGAAATGCGGGTGTATCCCCTAGTGACGGGAAATAAGCAGCGTGTGGGGAAATGCAGGTGTGTCCCTCAGTGACGGGAAGTAAGCCGCGTGTGGGGAAATGCGGGTGTGTCCCTTAGTGAGGGAAGTAAGCCGCGTGTGGGGAAGTGCGGGTGTGTCCTTAGTGACAGGTAGTAAGCCGCGTGTGGGGAAATGCGAATGTGTCCTTAATGACGGGAAGTAAGCCGCGTGTGGGGAAATGTGGGTGTGTCCTTAGTGACGGGAAGTAAGCCGCATGTGGGGAAATGCGGGTTTGTCCCTTAGTGATGGGAAGTAAGCCGCGTGTGGGGAAATGCGGGTGTGTCCCTTAGTGATGGGAAGTAAGCCACGTGTGGGGAAATGTGGGTGTGACCCTTAGTTACGGGAAGTGAGCCGCATGTGGGGAAATACGGGTGTGTCCTTAGTGACGGGAAGTAAGCCGCGTGTGGGGAAATGCGGGTGTGTCCCTTAGTGATGGGAAGTAAACCGCGCGTGGGGAAAAGCGGGCGTGTCCTAAGTGATAAGAAGTATGCCGCATGTGGGGAAATGCGGGTGTATTCTTTAGTGACGGGAAGTAAGCCGCGTGTGGGGAAAAGCGGGTGTGTCCCTTAGTGACGGGAAGTAAGCCGCGTGTGTGGAAAAGCAGGTGTGTTCCTCAGTGACGGGAAGTAAGCCGCGTGTGGGGAAATGCGGGTGTATCCCCTAGTGACGGGAAATAAGCAGCGTATGGGGAAATGCGGGTGTGTCCCTCAGTGAGGGAAGTAAGCCGCGTGTGGGGAAATGCGGGTGTGTCCTTAGTGACAGGTATTAAGCCGCGTGTGGGGAAATGCGAATGTGTCCTTAATGACGGGAAGTAAGCCGCGTGTAAGGAAATGCGGGTGTGTCCTTAGTGACGGGAAGTAAGCCGCATGTGGGGAAATGCGGGTGTGCCCGTAGTGACGGGAAGTAAGCCGCGTGTGGGGAAATGCGGGTGTGTCTTTAGTGATGGGAAGTAAGCAGCGTGTGGGGAAATGCGGGTGCGTCCCTTATTGACGGGAAGTAAGCCGCGTGTGGGGAAATGCGGGTGTGTCCTTAGTGACGAGAAGTAAGCCGCATGTGGTGAAATGAGGGTGCATTCTCTAGTGACGGGAAGTAAGCCGTGTGTGGGGAAAAACAGGTGTGTCCCTTAGTGACGGGAAGTAAGCCACGTGTGGGGAAAATCGGGTGTGTCCCTTAGTGACGGGAAGTAAGCCGCGTGTGGGGAGAAGCGGGTGTGTCCTTTAGTGATGGGAAGTAAGCCGCGTGTGGGGAAATGCGGGTGTGTCCCCTTGTGACGGGAAATAAGCAGCGTGTGGGGAAATGCGTGTGTGTCCCTTAGTGACGGGAAGTAAGCAGCGTGTGAGGAAATGCGGGTGTGTCCCTTAGTGACGGGAAGTAAGCTGCGTGTGGGGAAATGCGGGTGTGTCCCTTAGTGAGGAGAAGTAAGCCGCGTGTGGGGAAATGCGGGTGTGTCCCTTAGTGATGGGAAGTAAGCCGCGTGTGGGGAAATGCGGGTGTGTCCCTTAGTGATGGGAAGTAAGCCGCGTGTGGGGAAATGCGGGTGTGTTCCTTAGTGATGGGAAGTAAGCCACGTGTGGGGAAATGCGTCCCTTAGTGACAGGAAGTAAGCCGCGTGTGGGGAAATGCGTCCCTTAGTGACAGGAAGTAATCTGCGTGTGGGGAAATGCGGGTGTGTCCTTAGTGGCGGGAATTAAGCCGCGTGTGGGGAAATGCGGGTGTGTCCTTAGTGACGGGAAGTAATCTGCGTGTGGGGAAATGCGGGTGTGTCCTTAGTGACGGGAAGTAAGCTGCGTGTGGGGAAATGCGGGTGTGTCCTTAGTGGCGGGAAGTAAGCCACGTGCGGGGAAATGCGGATGTGTCCTTTAGTGACTGGAAGTAATCCGCGTGTGGGGAAATGCGTCCCTTAGTGACAGGAAGTAAGTTGCGTGTGGGGAAATGCGGGTGTGTCCTTAGTGACGGGAAGTAAGCTGCGTGTGGGGAAATGCGTCCCTTAGTGACAGGAAGTAAGCTGCGTGTGGGGAAATGCGGGTGTGTCCTTAGTGACGGGAAGTAAGCCGCGTGAGTGGAAATGCGGGTGTGTCCTTAGTGACGGGAAGTAAGCTGCGTGTGGGGAAATGCGGGTGTGTCCTTTAGTGACAGGCAGTAAGCCGCATGTGGGGAAATGCGGGTGTGTCCCTTAGTGACAGGAAGTAAGCCGCTTGCGGGGAAATGCGGGTGTGTCCCTTAGTGACAGGAAGTAAGCCGCATGTGGGGAAATGCGGGTTTGTCCCTTAGTGATGGGAAGTAAGCTGCGTGTGGGGAAATGCGGGTGTGTCCCTTAGTGAGGAGAAGTAAGCCACGTGTGGGGAAATGTGGGTGTGACCCTTAGTTACGGGAAGTGAGCCGCATGTGGGGAAATACGGGTGTGTCCTTAGTGACGGGAAGTAAGCCGCGTTTGGGAAATGCGTGTGTGTCTTAGTGACGGGAAGTAAACCGCGCGTGGGGAAAAGTGGGCATGTCCTAAGTGATAAGAAGTATGCCGCATGTGGGGAAATGCGGGTGTATTCTTTAGTGACGGGAAGTAAGCCGCGTGTGGGGAAAAGCGGGTGTGTCCCTTAGTGACGGGAAGTAAGCCGCGTGTGTGGAAAAGCAGGTGTGTTCCTCAGTGACGGGAAGTAAGCCGCGTGTGGGGAAATGCGGGTGTATCCCCTAGTGACGGGAAATAAGCAGCGTATGGGGAAATGCGGGTGTGTCCCTCAGTGAGGGAAGTAAGCCGCGTGTGGGGAAATGCGGGTGTGTCCTTAGTGACAGGTATTAAGCCGCGTGTGGGGAAATGCGAATGTGTCCTTAATGACGGGAAGTAAGCCGCGTGTAAGGAAATGCGGGTGTGTCCTTAGTGACGGGAAGTAAGCCGCATGTGGGGAAATGCGGGTGTGCCCGTAGTGACGGGAAGTAAGCCGCGTGTGGGGAAATGCGGGTGTGTCTTTAGTGACGGGAAGTAAGCAGCGTGTGGGGAAATGCGGGTGCGTCCCTTATTGACGGGAAGTAAGCCGCGTGTGGGGAAATGCGGGTGTGTCCTTAGTGACGAGAAGTAAGCCGCATGTGGTGAAATGAGGGTGCATTCTCTAGTGACGGGAAGTAAGCCGTGTGTGGGGAAAAGCAGGTGTGTCCCTTAGTGACGGGAAGTAAGCCACGTGTGGGGAAAATCGGGTGTGTCCCTTAGTGACGGGAAGTAAGCCGCGTGTGGGGAGAAGCGGGTGTGTCCTTTAGTGATGGGAAGTAAGCCGCGTGTGGGGAAATGCGGGTGTGTCCCCTAGTGACGGGAAATAAGCAGCGTGTGGGGAAATGCGTGTGTGTCCCTTAGTGACGGGAAGTAAGCAGCGTGTGAGGAAATGCGGGTGTGTCCCTTAGTGACGGGAAGTAAGCTGCGTGTGGGGAAATGCGGGTGTGTCCCTTAGTGAGGAGAAGTAAGCCGCGTGTGGGGAAATGCGGGTGTGTCCCTTAGTGATGGGAAGTAAGCCGCGTGTGGGGAAATGCGGGTGTGTCCCTTAGTGATGGGAAGTAAGCCGCGTGTGGGGAAATGCGGGTGTGTTCCTTAGTGATGGGAAGTAAGCCACGTGTGGGGAAATGCGTCCCTTAGTGACAGGAAGTAAGCCGCGTGTGGGGAAATGCGTCCCTTAGTGACAGGAAGTAATCTGCGTGTGGGGAAATGCGGGTGTGTCCTTAGTGGCGGGAATTAAGCCGCGTGTGGGGAAATGCGGGTGTGTCCTTAGTGACGGGAAGTAATCTGCGTGTGGGGAAATGCGGGTGTGTCCTTAGTGACGGGAAGTAAGCTGCGTGTGGGGAAATGCGGGTGTGTCCTTAGTGGCGGGAAGTAAGCCACGTGCGGGGAAATGCGGATGTGTCCTTTAGTGACTGGAAGTAATCCGCGTGTGGGGAAATGCGTCCCTTAGTGACAGGAAGTAAGTTGCGTGTGGGGAAATGCGGGTGTGTCCTTAGTGACGGGAAGTAAGCTGCGTGTGGGGAAATGCGTCCCTTAGTGACAGGAAGTAAGCTGCGTGTGGGGAAATGCGGGTGTGTCCTTAGTGACGGGAAGTAAGCCGCGTGAGTGGAAATGCGGGTGTGTCCTTAGTGACGGGAAGTAAGCTGCGTGTGGGGAAATGCGGGTGTGTCCTTTAGTGACAGGTAGTAAGCCGCATGTGGGGAAATGCGGGTGTGTCCCTTAGTGACAGGAAGTAAGCCGCTTGCGGGGAAATGCGGGTGTGTCCCTTAGTGACAGGAAGTAAGCCGCGTGTGGGGAAATGCGGGTGTGTCCTTTAGTGACAGGAAGTAAGCCGCATGTGGGGAAATGCGGTCGTGTCCTTAGTGACGGGAAGTAAGCCGCATGTGGGGAAATGCGGGTGTGTCCCTTAGTGACGGGAAGTAAGCCGCATGTGGGGAAATGCGGGTTTGTCCCTTAGTGATGGGAAGTAAGCCGCGTGTGGGGAAATGCGGGTGTGTCCCTTAGTGATGGGAAGTAAGCCACGTGTGGGGAAATGTGGGTGTGACCCTTAGTTACGGGAAGTGAGCCGCATGTGGGGAAATACGGGTGTGTCCTTAGTGACGGGAAGTAAGCCGCGTGTGGGGAAAAGCGGGCGTTTCCTAAGTGATAAGAAGTATGCCGCATGTGGGGAAATGCGGGTGCATTCTTTAGTGACGGGAAGTAAGCCGCGTGTGGGGAAAAGCGAGTGTGTCCCTTAGTGACGGGAAGTAAGCCGCGTGTGGGGAAAAGCAGGTGTGTTCCTCAGTGACGGGAAGTAAGCCGCGTGTGGGGAAATGCGGGTGTATCCCCTAGTGACGGGAAATAAGCAGCGTGTGGGGAAATGCAGGTGTGTCCCTCAGTGACGGGAAGTAAGCCGCGTGTGGGGAAATGCGGGTGTGTCCCTTAGTGAGGGAAGTAAGCCGCGTGTGGGGAAGTGCGGGTGTGTCCTTAGTGACAGGTAGTAAGCCGCGTGTGGGGAAATGCGAATGTGTCCTTAATGACGGGAAGTAAGCCGCGTGTGGGGAAATGTGGGTGTGTCCTTAGTGACGGGAAGTAAGCCGCATGTGGGGAAATGCGGGTTTGTCCCTTAGTGATGGGAAGTAAGCCGCGTGTGGGGAAATGCGGGTGTGTCCCTTAGTGATGGGAAGTAAGCCACGTGTGGGGAAATGTGGGTGTGACCCTTAGTTACGGGAAGTGAGCCGCATGTGGGGAAATACGGGTGTGTCCTTAGTGACGGGAAGTAAGCCGCGTGTGGGGAAATGCGGGTGTGTCCCTTAGTGATGGGAAGTAAACCGCGCGTGGGGAAAAGCGGGCGTGTCCTAAGTGATAAGAAGTATGCCGCATGTGGGGAAATGCGGGTGTATTCTTTAGTGACGGGAAGTAAGCCGCGTGTGGGGAAAAGCGGGTGTGTCCCTTAGTGACGGGAAGTAAGCCGCGTGTGTGGAAAAGCAGGTGTGTTCCTCAGTGACGGGAAGTAAGCCGCGTGTGGGGAAATGCGGGTGTATCCCCTAGTGACGGGAAATAAGCAGCGTATGGGGAAATGCGGGTGTGTCCCTCAGTGAGGGAAGTAAGCCGCGTGTGGGGAAATGCGGGTGTGTCCTTAGTGACAGGTATTAAGCCGCGTGTGGGGAAATGCGAATGTGTCCTTAATGACGGGAAGTAAGCCGCGTGTAAGGAAATGCGGGTGTGTCCTTAGTGACGGGAAGTAAGCCGCATGTGGGGAAATGCGGGTGTGCCCGTAGTGACGGGAAGTAAGCCGCGTGTGGGGAAATGCGGGTGTGTCTTTAGTGATGGGAAGTAAGCAGCGTGTGGGGAAATGCGGGTGCGTCCCTTATTGACGGGAAGTAAGCCGCGTGTGGGGAAATGCGGGTGTGTCCTTAGTGACGAGAAGTAAGCCGCATGTGGTGAAATGAGGGTGCATTCTCTAGTGACGGGAAGTAAGCCGTGTGTGGGGAAAAGCAGGTGTGTCCCTTAGTGACGGGAAGTAAGCCACGTGTGGGGAAAATCGGGTGTGTCCCTTAGTGACGGGAAGTAAGCCGAGTGTGGGGAGAAGCGGGTGTGTCCTTTAGTGATGGGAAGTAAGCCGCGTGTGGGGAAATGCGGGTGTGTCCCCTTGTGACGGGAAATAAGCAGCGTGTGGGGAAATGCGTGTGTGTCCCTTAGTGACGGGAAGTAAGCAGCGTGTGAGGAAATGCGGGTGTGTCCCTTAGTGACGGGAAGTAAGCTGCGTGTGGGGAAATGCGGGTGTGTCCCTTAGTGAGGAGAAGTAAGCCGCGTGTGGGGAAATGCGGGTGTGTCCCTTAGTGATGGGAAGTAAGCCGCGTGTGGGGAAATGCGGGTGTGTCCCTTAGTGATGGGAAGTAAGCCGCGTGTGGGGAAATGCGGGTGTGTTCCTTAGTGATGGGAAGTAAGCCACGTGTGGGGAAATGCGTCCCTTAGTGACAGGAAGTAAGCCGCGTGTGGGGAAATGCGTCCCTTAGTGACAGGAAGTAATCTGCGTGTGGGGAAATGCGGGTGTGTCCTTAGTGGCGGGAATTAAGCCGCGTGTGGGGAAATGCGGGTGTGTCCTTAGTGACGGGAAGTAATCTGCGTGTGGGGAAATGCGGGTGTGTCCTTAGTGACGGGAAGTAAGCTGCGTGTGGGGAAATGCGGGTGTGTCCTTAGTGGCGGGAAGTAAGCCACGTGCGGGGAAATGCGGATGTGTCCTTTAGTGACTGGAAGTAATCCGCGTGTGGGGAAATGCGTCCCTTAGTGACAGGAAGTAAGTTGCGTGTGGGGAAATGCGGGTGTGTCCTTAGTGACGGGAAGTAAGCTGCGTGTGGGGAAATGCGTCCCTTAGTGACAGGAAGTAAGCTGCGTGTGGGGAAATGCGGGTGTGTCCTTAGTGACGGGAAGTAAGCCGCGTGAGTGGAAATGCGGGTGTGTCCTTAGTGACGGGAAGTAAGCTGCGTGTGGGGAAATGCGGGTGTGTCCTTTAGTGACAGGCAGTAAGCCGCATGTGGGGAAATGCGGGTGTGTCCCTTAGTGACAGGAAGTAAGCCGCTTGCGGGGAAATGCGGGTGTGTCCCTTAGTGACAGGAAGTAAGCCGCGTGTGGGGAAATGCGGGTGTGTCCTTTAGTGACAGGAAGTAAGCCGCATGTGGGGAAATGCGGTCGTGTCCTTAGTGACGGGAAGTAAGCCGCATGTGGGGAAATGCGGGTGTGTCCCTTAGTGACGGGAAGTAAGCCGCATGTGGGGAAATGCGGGTTTGTCCCTTAGTGATGGGAAGTAAGCCGCGTGTGGGGAAATGCGGGTGTGTCCCTTAGTGATGGGAAGTAAGCCACGTGTGGGGAAATGTGGGTGTGACCCTTAGTTACGGGAAGTGAGCCGCATGTGGGGAAATACGGGTGTGTCCTTAGTGACGGGAAGTAAGCCGCGTGTGGGGAAAAGCGGGCGTGTCCTAAGTGATAAGAAGTATGCCGCATGTGGGGAAATGCGGGTGCATTCTTTAGTGACGGGAAGTAAGCCGCGTGTGGGGAAAAGCGGGTGTGTCCCTTAGTGACGGGAAGTAAGCCGCGTGTGGGGAAAAGCAGGTGTGTTCCTCAGTGACGGGAAGTAAGCCGCGTGTGGGGAAATGCTGGTGTATCCCCTAGTGACGGGAAATAAGCAGCGTGTGGGGAAATGCAGGTGTGTCCCTCAGTGACGGGAAGTAAGCCGCGTGTGGGGAAATGCGGGTGTGTCCCTTAGTGAGGGAAGTAAGCCGCGTGTGGGGAAGTGCGGGTGTGTCCTTAGTGACAGGTAGTAAGCCGCGTGTGGGGAAATGCGAATGTGTCCTTAATGACGGGAAGTAAGCCGCGTGTGGGGAAATGCGGGTGTGTCCTTAGTGACGGGAAGTAAGCCGCGTGTGGGGAAATGCGGGTGTGTCCGTAGTGACGGGAAGTAAGCCGCGTGTGGGGAAATGCGGGTGTGTCCGTAGTGACGGGAAGTAAGCCGTGTGGGGAAATGCGGGTGTGTCCGTAGTGACGGGAAGTAAGCCGCGTGTGGGGAAATGCGGGTGTGTCCTTAGTGACGGGAAGTAATCTGCGTGTGGGGAAATGCGGGTACGTCCCTTAGTGATGGGAAGTAAGCCGCGTGTGGTGAAATGAGGGTGCGTTCTCTAGTGACGGGAAGTAAGCCACGTGTGGGTAAATGCGGGTGTGTCCCGTAGTGATGGGGGAAGTAAGCCGCGTGCTGGGAAATGCGGGTGTGTCCTTAGTGACGGGAAGTAAGCTGCGTGTGGGGAAATGCGGGTGTGTCCTTAGTGGCGGGAAGTAAGCCGCGTGTGGGGAAATGCGGGGTGCGTCCTTAGTGATGGGAAGTAAGCTGCGTGTGGGGAAATGCGGGTGTGTCCTTAGTGATGGGAAGTAAGCTGCGTGTGTGGAAATGCGGGTGTGTCCTTAGTGGCGGGAAGTAAGCCACGTGTGGGGAAATGTGGGTGTGACCCTTAGTTACGGGAAGTGAGCCGCATGTGGGGAAATACGGGTGTGTCCTTAGTGACGGGAAGTAAGCCGCGTGTGGGGAAATGCGGGTGTGTCCCTTAGTGACGGGAAGTAAACCGCGGTGGGGAAAAGCGGGCGTGTCCTAAGTGATAAGAAGTATGCCGCATGTGGGGAAATGCGGGTGTATTCTTTAGTGACGGGAAGTAAGCCGCGTGTGGGGAAAAGCGGGGTGTGTTCCTCAGTGACGGGAAGTAAGCCGCGTGTGGGGAAATGCGGGTGTATCCCCTAGTGACGGGAAATAAGCAGCATATGGGGAAATGCGGGTGTGTCCCTCAGTGACGGGAAGTAAGCCGCGTGTGGGGAAATGCGGGTGTGTCCCTTAGTGAGGGAAGTAAGCCGCGTGTGGGGAAGTGCGAGTGTGTCCTCAGTGACAGGTAGTAAGCCGTGTGTGGGGAAATGCGATTGTGTCCTTAATGACGGGAAGTAAGCCGCGTGTGGGGAAATGCGGGTGTGTCCTTAGTGACGGGAAGTAAGCCGCGTGTGGGGAAATGCGGGTGTGTCCGTAGTGACGGGAAGTAAGCCGCGTGTGGGGAAATGCGGGTGTGTCCGTAGTGACGGGAAGTAAGCCGCGTGTGGGGAAATGCGGGTGTGTCCGTAGTGACGGGAAGTAAGCCGCATGTGGGGAAATGCGGGTGTGTCCTTAGTGACCGGAAGTAAGCAGTGTGTGGGGAAATGCGGGTACGTCCCTTAGTGATGGGAAGTAAGCCGCGTGTGGTGAAATGAGGGTGCGTTCTCTAGTGACGGGAAGTAAGCCACGTGTGGGTAAATGCGGGTGTGTCCCGTAGTGATGGGGGAAGTAAGCCGCGTGCGGGGAAATGCGGGTGTGTCCGTAGTGACGGGAAGTAAGCCGCGTGTGGGGAAATGCGGGTGTGTCCGTAGTGACGGGAAGTAAGCCGCGTGTGGGGAAATGCGGGTGTGTCCTTAGTGACGGGAAGTAAGCTGCGTGTGGGGAAATGCGGGTGTGTCCTTAGTGGCGGGAAGTAAGCCGCGTGTGGGGAAATGCGGGTGCGTCCTTAGTGATGGGAAGTAAGCTGTGTGTGGGGAAATACGGGTGTGTCCTTAGTGACGGGAAGTAAGCTGCGTGTGGGGAAATGCGGGTGTGTCCTTAGTGACGGGAAGTAAGCTGCGTGTGGGGAAATGCGGGTGTGTCCTTAGTGGCGGGAAGTAAGCCGCGTGTGGGGAAATGCGGGTGCGTCCTTAGTGAAGGGAAGTAAGCCGCGTGTGGGGAAATACGGGTGTGTCCTTTAGTGACAGGTAGTAAGCCGCATGTGGGGAAATGCGGGTGTGTCCCTTAGTGATGGGAAGTAAGCCTCGTGCGGGGAAATGCGGGTGTGTCCCTTAGTGACAGGAAGTAAGCCGCTTGCGGGGAAATGCGGGTGTGTCCCTTAGTGACAGGAAGTAAGCCGCATGTGGGGAAATGCGGTCATGTCCTTAGTGACGGGAAGTAAGCCGCATGTGGGGAAATGCGGGTGTGTCCCTTAGTGACGGGAAGTAAGCCGCATGTGGGGAAATGCGGGTTTGTCCCTTAGTGATGGGAAGTAAGCCGCGTGTGGGGAAATGCGGGTGTGTCCCTTAGTGATGGGAAGTAAGCCACGTGTGGGGAAATATGGGTGTGACCCTTAGTTACGGGAAGTGAGCCGCATGTGGGGAAATACGGGTGTGTCCTTAGTGACGGGAAGTAAGCCGCGTGTGGGGAAATGCGGGTGTGTCCCTTAGTGACGGGAAGTAAACCGCGCGTGGGGAAAAGCGGGCGTGTCCTAAGTGATAAGAAGTATGCCGCATGTGGGGAAATGCGGGTGTATTCTTTAGTGACGGGAAGTAAGCCGCGTGTGGGGAAAAGCGGGTGTGTCCCTTAGTGACGGGAAGTAAGCCGCGTGTGGGGAAAAGCAGGTGTGTTCCTCAGTGACGGGAAGTAAGCCGCGTGTGGGGAAATGCGGGTGTATCCCCTAGTGACGGGAAATAAGCAGCGTATGGGGAAATGCGGGTGTGTCCCTCAGTGACGGGAAGTAAGCCGCGTGTGGGGAAATGCGGGTGTGTCCCTTAGTGAGGGAAGTAAGCCGCGTGTGGGGAAGTGCGGGTGTGTCCTCAGTGACAGGTAGTAAGCTGTGTGTGGGGAAATGCGAATGTGTCCTTAATGACGGGAAGTAAGCCGCGTGTGGGGAAATGCGGGTGTGTCCTTAGTGACGGGAAGTAAGCCGCGTGTGGGGAAATGCGGGTGTGTCCGTAGTGACGGGAAGTAAGCCGCGTGTGGGGAAATGCGGGTGTGTCCGTAGTGACGGGAAGTAAGCCGCGTGTGGGGAAATGCGGGTGTGTCCGTAGTGACGGGAAGTAAGCCGCGTGTGGGGAAATGCGGGTGTGTCCTTAGTGACAGGAAGTAAGCAGTGTGTGGGGAAATGCGGGTACGTCCCTTAGTGATGGGAAGTAAGCCGCGTGTGGTGAAATGAGGGTGCGTTCTCTAGTGACGGGAAGTAAGCCACGTGTGGGTAAATGCGGGTGTGTCCCGTAGTGATGGGGGAAGTAAGCCGCGTGCGGGGAAATGCGGGTGTGTCCTTAGTGACGGGAAGTAAGCTGCGTGTGGGGAAATGCGGGTGTGTCATTAGTGGCGGGAAGTAAGCCGCGTGTGGGGAAATGCGGGTGCGTCCTTAGTGATGGGAAGTAAGCTGCGTGTGGGGAAATACGGGTGTGTCCTTAGTGACGGGAAGTAAGCTGCGTGTGGGGAAATGCGGGTGTGTCCTTAGTGGCGGGAAGTAAGCCGCGTGTGGGGAAATGCGGGTGCGTCCTTAGTGACGGGAAGTAAGCCGTGTGTGGGGAAATACGGGTGTGTCCTTTAGTGACAGGTAGTAAGCAGCATGTGAGGAAATGCGGGTGTGTCCCTTAGTGATGGGAAGTAAGCCTCGTGCGGGGAAATGCGGGTGTGTCCCTTAGTGACAGGAAGTAAGCCGCTTGCGGGGAAATGCGGGTGTGTCCTTAGTGACAGGAAGTAAGCCGCGTGTGGGGAAATGCGGGTGTGTCCCTTAGTGACGGGAAGTAAGCCACATGTGGGGAAATGCGGGCGTGTCCTTTAGTGATGGGAAGTAAGCCTCGTGCGGGGAAATGCAGGTGTGTCCCTTAGTGACAGGAAGTAAGCTGTATGCGGGAAAATGCGGGTGTGTCCCTTAGTGACGGGAAGTTAGCCACGTGTGGGGAAATGCGGGCGCGTCCTTTAGTGATGGGAAGTAAGCCTCGTGCGGGGAAATGCGGGTGTGTCCCTTACTGACAGGAAGTAAGCCTCGTGTGGGGAAATGCGGGCGTGTCCTTAGTGACGGGAAGTAAGCCGCATGTGGGGAAATGCGGGTGTGTCCCTTAGTGACGGGAAGTAAGCCGCATGTGGGGAAATGCGGGTTTGTCCCTTAGTGATGGGAAATAAGCCGCGTGTGGGGAAATGCGGGTGTGTCCCTTAGTGATGGGAAGTAAGCCACGTGTAGGGAAATGTGGGTGTGACCCTTAGTTACGGGAAGTGAGCCGCATGTGGGGAAATACGGGTGTGTCCTTAGTGACGGGAAGTAAGCCGCGTGTGGGGAAATGCGGGTGTCTCCCTTAGTGACGGGAAGTAAACCGCGCGTGGGGAAAAGCGGGCGTGTCCTAAGTGATAAGAAGTATGCCGCATGTGGGGAAATGCGGGTGTATTTTTTAGTGACGGGAAGTAAGCCGCGTGTGGGGAAAAGCGGGTGTGTCCCTTAGTGACGGGAAGTAAGCCGCGTGTGGGGAAAAGCAGGTGTGTTCCTCAGTGACGGGAAGTAAGCCGCGTGTGGGGAAATGCGGGTGTATCCCCTAGTGACGGGAAATAAGCAGCGTATGGGGAAATGCGGGTGTGTCCCTCAGTGACGGGAAGTAAGCCGCGTGTGGGGAAATACGGGTGTGTCCCTTAGTGAGGGAAGTAAGCCGCGTGTGGGGAAGTGCGGGTGTGTCCTCAGTGACAGGTAGTAAGCTGTGTGTGTGGAAATGCGAATGTGTCCTTAATGACGGGAAGTAAGCCGCGTGTGGGGAAATGCGGGTGTGTCCTTAGTGACGGGAAGTAAGCCGCGTGTGGGGAAATGCGGGTGTGTCCGTAGTGACGGGAAGTAAGCCGCGTGTGGGGAAATGCGGGTGTGTCCGTAGTGACGGGAAGTAAGCCGCGTGTGGGGAAATGCGGGTGTGTCCGTAGTGACGGGAAGTAAGCCGCGTGTGGGGAAATGCGGGTGTGTCCTTAGTGACAGGAAGTAAGCAGTGTGTGGGGAAATGCGGGTACGTACCTTAGTGATGGGAAGTAAGCCGCGTGTGGTGAAATGAGGGTGCGTTCTCTAGTGACGGGAAGTAAGCCACGTGTGGGTAAATGCGGGTGTGTCCCGTAGTGATGGGGGAAGTAAGCCGCGTGCGGGGAAATGCGGGTGTGTCCTTAGTGACGGGAAGTAAGCTGCGTGTGGGGAAATGCGGGTGTGTCCTTAGTGGCGGGAAGTAAGCCGCGTGTGGGGAAATGCGGGTGCGTCCTTAGTGATGGGAAGTAAGCTGCGTGTGGGGAAATGCGGGTGTGTCCTTAGTGGCGGGAAGTAAGCCGCGTGTGGGGAAATGCGGGTGCGTCCTTAGTGACGGGAAGTAAGCTGCGTGTGGGGAAATGCGGGTGTGTCCTTAGTGGCGGGAAGTAAGCCGCGTGTGGGGAAATGCGGGTGCGTCCTTAGTGACGGGAAGTAAGCCGTGTGTGGGGAAATACGGGTGTGTCCTTTAGTGACAGGTAGTAAGCAGCATGTGAGGAAATGCGGGTGTGTCCCTTAGTGATGGGAAGTAAGCCTCGTGCGGGGAAATGCGGGTGTGTCCCTTAGTGACAGGAAGTAAGCCGCTTGCGGGGAAATGCGGGTGTGTCCTTAGTGACAGGAAGTAAGCCGCGTGTGGGGAAATGCGGGTGTGTCCCTTAGTGACGGGAAGTAAGCCACGTGTGGGGAAATGCGGGCGTGTCCTTTAGTGATGGGAAGTAAGCCTCGTGCGGGGAAATGCGGGTGTGTCCCTTAGTGACAGGAAGTAAGCCGTATGCGGGAAAATGCGGGTGTGTCCCTTAGTGACGGGAAGTTAGCCACGTGTGGGGAAATGCGGGCGCGTCCTTTAGTGATGGGAAGTAAGCCTCGTGCGGGGAAATGCGGGTGTGTCCCTTAGTGACAGGAAGTAAGCCTCGTGTGGGGAAATGCGGGCGTGTCCTTAGTGACGGGAAGTAAGCCGCATGTGGGGAAATGCGGGTGTGTCCCTTAGTGACGGGAAGTAAGCCGCATGTGGGGAAATGCGGGTTTGTCCCTTAGTGATGGGAAGTAAGCCGCGTGTGGGGAAATGCGGGTATGTCCCTTAGTGATGGGAAGTAAGCCACGTGTGGGGAAATGCGTCCCTTAGTGACAGGAAGTAATCTGCGTGTGGGGAAATGCGGGTGTGTCCTTAGTGTCGGGAAGTAAGCCGCGTGTGGGGAAATGCGGGTGTGTCCCTTAGTGATGGGAAGTAAGCCACGTGTGGGGAAATGCGGTCGTGTCCTTAGTGACGGGAAGTAAGCCGCATGTGGGGAAATGCGGGTGTGTCCCTTAGTGACGGGAAGTAAGCCGCATGTGGGGAAATGCGGGTTTGTCCCTTAGTGACAGGAAGTAAGCCGCGTGTGGGGAAATGCGGGTGTGTCCTTTAGTGACAGGAAGTAAGCCGCATGTGGGGAAATGCGGTCGTGTCCTTAGTGACGGGAAGTAAGCCGCATGTGGGGAAATGCGGGTGTGTCCCTTAGTGACGGGAAGTAAGCCGCATGTGGGGAAATGCGGGTTTGTCCCTTAGTGATGGGAAGTAAGCCGCGTGTGGGGAAATGCGTGTGTGTCCCTTAGTGATGGGAAGTAAGCCACGTGTGGGGAAATGTGGGTGTGACCCTTAGTTACGGGAAGTGAGCCGCATGTGGGGAAATACGGGTGTGTCCTTAGTGACGGGAAGTAAGCCGCGTGTGGGGAAAAGCGGGCGTTTCCTAAGTGATAAGAAGTATGCCGCATGTGGGGAAATGCGGGTGCATTCTTTAGTGACGGGAAGTAAGCCGCGTGTGGGGAAAAGCGGGTGTGTCCCTTAGTGACGGGAAGTAAGCCGCGTGTGGGGAAAAGCAGGTGTGTTCCTCAGTGACGGGAAGTAAGCCGCGTGTGGGGAAATGTGGGTGTATCCCCTAGTGACGGGAAATAAGCAGCGTGTGGGGAAATGCAGGTGTGTCCCTCAGTGACGGGAAGTAAGCCGCGTGTGGGGAAATGCGGGTGTGTCCCTTAGTGAGGGAAGTAAGCCGCGTGTGGGGAAGTGCGGGTGTGTCCTTAGAGACAGGTAGTAAGCCGCGTGTGGGGAAATGCGAATGTGTCCTTAATGACGGGAAGTAAGCCGCGTGTGGGGAAATGTGGGTGTGTCCTTAGTGACGGGAAGTAAGCCGCATGTGGGGAAATGCGGGTTTGTCCCTTAGTGATGGGAAGTAAGCCGCGTGTGGGGAAATGCGGGTGTGTCCCTTAGTGATGGGAAGTAAGCCACGTGTGGGGAAATGTGGGTGTGACCCTTAGTTACGGGAAGTGAGCCGCATGTGGGGAAATACGGGTGTGTCCTTAGTGACGGGAAGTAAGCCGCGTGTGGGGAAATGCGGGTGTGTCCCTTAGTGATGGGAAGTAAACCGCGCGTGGGGAAAAGCGGGCGTGTCCTAAGTGATAAGAAGTATGCCGCATGTGGGGAAATGCGGGTGTATTCTTTAGTGACGGGAAGTAAGCCGCGTGTGGGGAAAAGCGGGTGTGTCCCTTAGTGACGGGAAGTAAGCCGCGTGTGTGGAAAAGCAGGTGTGTTCCTCAGTGACGGGAAGTAAGCCGCGTGTTGGGAAATGCGGGTGTATCCCCTAGTGACGGGAAATAAGCAGCGTATGGGGAAATGCGGGTGTGTCCCTCAGTGAGGGAAGTAAGCCGCGTGTGGGGAAATGCGGGTGTGTCCTTAGTGACAGGTATTAAGCCGCGTGTGGGGAAATGCGAATGTGTCCTTAATGACGGGAAGTAAGCCGCGTGTAAGGAAATGCGGGTGTGTCCTTAGTGACGGGAAGTAAGCCGCATGTGGGGAAATGCGGGTGTGCCCGTAGTGACGGGAAGTAAGCCGCGTGTGGGGAAATGCGGGTGTGTCTTTAGTGATGGGAAGTAAGCAGCGTGTGGGGAAATGCGGGTGCGTCCCTTATTGACGGGAAGTAAGCCGCGTGTGGGGAAATGCGGGTGTGTCCTTAGTGACGAGAAGTAAGCCGCATGTGGTGAAATGAGGGTGCATTCTCTAGTGACGGGAAGTAAGCCGTGTGTGGGGAAAAGCAGGTGTGTCCCTTAGTGACGGGAAGTAAGCCACGTGTGGGGAAAATCGGGTGTGTCCCTTAGTGACGGGAAGTAAGCCGCGTGTGGGGAGAAGCGGGTGTGTCCTTTAGTGATGGGAAGTAAGCCGCGTGTGGGGAAATGCGGGTGTGTCCCCTTGTGACGGGAAATAAGCAGCGTGTGGGGAAATGCGTGTGTGTCCCTTAGTGACGGGAAGTAAGCAGCGTGTGAGGAAATGCGGGTGTGTCCCTTAGTGACGGGAAGTAAGCTGCGTGTGGGGAAATGCGGGTGTGTCCCTTAGTGAGGAGAAGTAAGCCGCGTGTGGGGAAATGCGGGTGTGTCCCTTAGTGATGGGAAGTAAGCCGCGTGTGGGGAAATGCGGGTGTGTCCCTTAGTGATGGGAAGTAAGCCGCGTGTGGGGAAATGCGGGTGTGTTCCTTAGTGATGGGAAGTAAGCCACGTGTGGGGAAATGCGTCCCTTAGTGACAGGAAGTAAGCCGCGTGTGGGGAAATGCGTCCCTTAGTGACAGGAAGTAATCTGCGTGTGGGGAAATGCGGGTGTGTCCTTAGTGGCGGGAATTAAGCCGCGTGTGGGGAAATGCGGGTGTGTCCTTAGTGACGGGAAGTAATCTGCGTGTGGGCAAATGCGGGTGTGTCCTTAGTGACGGGAAGTAAGCTGCGTGTGGGGAAATGCGGGTGTGTCCTTAGTGGCGGGAAGTAAGCCACGTGCGGGGAAATGCGGATGTGTCCTTTAGTGACTGGAAGTAATCCGCGTGTGGGGAAATGCGTCCCTTAGTGACAGGAAGTAAGTTGCGTGTGGGGAAATGCGGGTGTGTCCTTAGTGACGGGAAGTAAGCTGCGTGTGGGGAAATGCGTCCCTTAGTGACAGGAAGTAAGCTGCGTGTGGGGAAATGCGGGTGTGTCCTTAGTGACGGGAAGTAAGCCGCGTGAGTGGAAATGCGGGTGTGTCCTTAGTGACGGGAAGTAAGCTGCGTGTGGGGAAATGCGGGTGTGTCCTTTAGTGACAGGCAGTAAGCCGCATGTGGGGAACTGCGGGTGTGTCCCTTAGTGACAGGAAGTAAGCCGCTTGCGGGGAAATGCGGGTGTGTCCCTTAGTGACAGGAAGTAAGCCGCGTGTGGGGAAATGCGGGTGTGTCCTTTAGTGACAGGAAGTAAGCCGCATGTGGGGAAATGCGGTCGTGTCCTTAGTGACGGGAAGTAAGCCGCATGTGGGGAAATGCGGGTGTGTCCCTTAGTGACGGGAAGTAAGCCGCATGTGGGGAAATGCGGGTTTGTCCCTTAGTGATGGGAAGTAAGCCGCGTGTGGGGAAATGCGGGTGTGTCCCTTAGTGATGGGAAGTAAGCCACGTGTGGGGAAATGTGGGTGTGACCCTTAGTTACGGGAAGTGAGCCGCATGTGGGGAAATACGGGTGTGTCCTTAGTGACGGGAAGTAAGCCGCGTGTGGGGAAAAGCGGGCGTGTCCTAAGTGATAAGAAGTATGCCGCATGTGGGGAAATGCGGGTGCATTCTTTAGTGACGGGAAGTAAGCCGCGTGTGGGGAAAAGCGGGTGTGTCCCTTAGTGACGGGAAGTAAGCCGCGTGTGGGGAAAAGCAGGTGTGTTCCTCAGTGACGGGAAGTAAGCCGCGTGTGGGGAAATGCGGGTGTATCCCCTAGTGACGGGAAATAAGCAGCGTGTGGGGAAATGCAGGTGTGTCCCTCAGTGACGGGAAGTAAGCCGCGTGTGGGGAAATGCGGGTGTGTCCCTTAGTGAGGGAAGTAAGCCGCGTGTGGGGAAGTGCGGGTGTGTCCTTAGTGACAGGTAGTAAGCCGCGTGTGGGGAAATGCGAATGTGTCCTTAATGACGGGAAGTAAGCCGCGTGTGGGGAAATGCGGGTGTGTCCTTAGTGACGGGAAGTAAGCCGCGTGTGGGGAAATGCGGGTGTGTCCGTAGTGACGGGAAGTAAGCCGCGTGTGGGGAAATGCGGGTGTGTCCATAGTGACGGGAAGTAAGCCGCGTGTGGGGAAATGCGGGTGTGTCCGTAGTGACGGGAAGTAAGCCGCGTGTGGGGAAATGCGGGTGTGTCCTTAGTGACGGGAAGTAATCTGCGTGTGGGGAAATGCGGGTACGTCCCTTAGTGATGGGAAGTAAGCCGCGTGTGGTGAAATGAGGGTGCGTTCTCTAGTGACGGGAAGTAAGCCACGTGTGGGTAAATGCGGGTGTGTCCCGTAGTGATGGGGGAAGTAAGCCGCGTGCTGGGAAATGCGGGTGTGTCCTTAATGACGGGAAGTAAGCTGCGTGTGGGGAAATGCGGGTGTGTCCTTAGTGGCGGGAAGTAAGCCGCGTGTGGGGAAATGCGGGTGCGTCCTTAGTGATGGGAAGTAAGCTGCGTGTGGGGAAATGCGGGTGTGTCCTTAGTGATGGGAAGTAAGCTGCGTGTGTGGAAATGCGGGTGTGTCCTTAGTGGCGGGAAGTAAGCCACGTGTGGGGAAATGTGGGTGTGACCCTTAGTTACGGGAAGTGAGCCGCATGTGGGGAAATACGGGTGTGTCCTTAGTGACGGGAAGTAAGCCGCGTGTGGGGAAATGCGGGTGTGTCCCTTAGTGACGGGAAGTAAACCGCGCGTGGGGAAAAGCGGGCGTGTCCTAAGTGATAAGAAGTATGCCGCATGTGGGGAAATGCGGGTGTATTCTTTAGTGACGGGAAGTAAGCCGCGTGTGGGGAAAAGCGGGTGTGTTCCTCAGTGACGGGAAGTAAGCCGCGTGTGGGGAAATGCGGGTGTATCCCCTAGTGACGGGAAATAAGCAGCATATGGGGAAATGCGGGTGTGTCCCTCAGTGACGGGAAGTAAGCCGCGTGTGGGGAAATGCGGGTGTGTCCCTTAGTGAGGGAAGTAAGCCGCGTGTGGGGAAGTGCGAGTGTGTCCTCAGTGACAGGTAGTAAGCCGTGTGTGGGGAAATGCGATTGTGTCCTTAATGACGGGAAGTAAGCCGCGTGTGGGGAAATGCGGGTGTGTCCTTAGTGACGGGAAGTAAGCCGCGTGTGGGGAAATGCGGGTGTGTCCGTAGTGACGGGAAGTAAGCCGCGTGTGGGGAAATGCGGGTGTGTCCGTAGTGACGGGAAGTAAGCCGCGTGTGGGGAAATGCGGGTGTGTCCGTAGTGACGGGAAGTAAGCCGCATGTGGGGAAATGCGGGTGTGTCCTTAGTGACCGGAAGTAAGCAGTGTGTGGGGAAATGCGGGTACGTCCCTTAGTGATGGGAAGTAAGCCGCGTGTGGTGAAATGAGGGTGCGTTCTCTAGTGACGGGAAGTAAGCCACGTGTGGGTAAATGCGGGTGTGTCCCGTAGTGATGGGGGAAGTAAGCCGCATGCGGGGAAATGCGGGTGTGTCCGTAGTGACGGGAAGTAAGCCGCGTGTGGGGAAATGCGGGTGTGTCCGTAGTGACGGGAAGTAAGCCGCGTGTGGGGAAATGCGGGTGTGTCCTTAGTGACGGGAAGTAAGCTGCGTGTGGGGAAATGCGGGTGTGTCCTTAGTGGCGGGAAGTAAGCCGCGTGTGGGGAAATGCGGGTGCGTCCTTAGTGATGGGAAGTAAGCTGCGTGTGGGGAAATACGGGTGTGTCCTTAGTGACGGGAAGTAAGCTGCGTGTGGGGAAATGCGGGTGTGTCCTTAGTGACGGGAAGTAAGCTGCGTGTGGGGAAATGCGGGTGTGTCCTTAGTGGCGGGAAGTAAGCCGCGTGTGGGGAAATGCGGGTGCGTCCTTAGTGAAGGGAAGTAAGCCGCGTGTGGGGAAAACGGGTGTGTCCTTTAGTGACAGGTAGTAAGCCGCATGTGGGGAAATGCGGGTGTGTCCCTTAGTGATGGGAAGTAAGCCTCGTGCGGGGAAATGCGGGTGTGTCCCTTAGTGACAGGAAGTAAGCCGCTTGCGGGGAAATGCGGGTGTGTCCCTTAGTGACAGGAAGTAAGCCGCATGTGGGGAAATGCGGTCATGTCCTTAGTGACGGGAAGTAAGCCGCATGTGGGGAAATGCGGGTGTGTCCCTTAGTGACGGGAAGTAAGCCGCATGTGGGGAAATGCGGGTTTGTCCCTTAGTGATGGGAAGTAAGCCGCGTGTGGGGAAATGCGGGTGTGTCCCTTAGTGATGGGAAGTAAGCCACGTGTGGGGAAATGTGGGTGTGACCCTTAGTTACGGGAAGTGAGCCGCATGTGGGGAAATACGGGTGTGTCCTTAGTGACGGGAAGTAAGCCGCGTGTGGGGAAATGCGGGTGTGTCCCTTAGTGACGGGAAGTAAACCGCGCGTGGGGAAAAGCGGGCGTGTCCTAAGTGATAAGAAGTATGCCGCATGTGGGGAAATGCGGGTGTATTCTTTAGTGACGGGAAGTAAGCCGCGTGTGGGGAAAAGCGGGTGTGTCCCTTAGTGACGGGAAGTAAGCCGCGTGTGGGGAAAAGCAGGTGTGTTCCTCAGTGACGGGAAGTAAGCCGCGTGTGGGGAAATGCGGGTGTATCCCCTAGTGACGGGAAATAAGCAGCGTATGGGGAAATGCGGGTGTGTCCCTCAGTGACGGGAAGTAAGCCGCGTGTGGGGAAATGCGGGTGTGTCCCTTAGTGAGGGAAGTAAGCCGCGTGTGGGGAAGTGCGGGTGTGTCCTCAGTGACAGGTAGTAAGCTGTGTGTGGGGAAATGCGAATGTGTCCTTAATGACGGGAAGTAAGCCGCGTGTGGGGAAATGCGGGTGTGTCCTTAGTGACGGGAAGTAAGCCGCGTGTGGGGAAATGCGGGTGTGTCCGTAGTGACGGGAAGTAAGCCGCGTGTGGGGAAATGCGGGTGTGTCCGTAGTGACGGGAAGTAAGCCGCGTGTGGGGAAATGCGGGTGTGTCCGTAGTGACGGGAAGTAAGCCGCGTGTGGGGAAATGCGGGTGTGTCCTTAGTGACAGGAAGTAAGCAGTGTGTGGGGAAATGCGGGTACGTCCCTTAGTGATGGGAAGTAAGCCGCGTGTGGTGAAATGAGGGTGCGTTCTCTAGTGACGGGAAGTAAGCCACGTGTGGGTAAATGCGGGTGTGTCCCGTAGTGATGGGGGAAGTAAGCCGCGTGCGGGGAAATGCGGGTGTGTCCTTAGTGACGGGAAGTAAGCTGCGTGTGGGGAAATGCGGGTGTGTCATTAGTGGCGGGAAGTAAGCCGCGTGTGGGGAAATGCGGGTGCGTCCTTAGTGATGGGAAGTAAGCTGCGTGTGGGGAAATACGGGTGTGTCCTTAGTGACGGGAAGTAAGCTGCGTGTGGGGAAATGCGGGTGTGTCCTTAGTGGCGGGAAGTAAGCCGCGTGTGGGGAAATGCGGGTGCGTCCTTAGTGACGGGAAGTAAGCCGTGTGTGGGGAAATACGGGTGTGTCCTTTAGTGACAGGTAGTAAGCAGCATGTGAGGAAATGCGGGTGTGTCCCTTAGTGATGGGAAGTAAGCCTCGTGCGGGGAAATGCGGGTGTGTCCCTTAGTGACAGGAAGTAAGCCGCTTGCGGGGAAATGCGGGTGTGTCCTTAGTGACAGGAAGTAAGCCGCGTGTGGGGAAATGCGGGTGTGTCCCTTAGTGACGGGAAGTAAGCCACATGTGGGGAAATGCGGGCGTGTCCTTTAGTGATGGGAAGTAAGCCTCGTGCGGGGAAATGCAGGTGTGTCCCTTAGTGACAGGAAGTAAGCTGTATGCGGGAAAATGCGGGTGTGTCCCTTAGTGACGGGAAGTTAGCCACGTGTGGGGAAATGCGGGCGCGTCCTTTAGTGATGGGAAGTAAGCCTCGTGCGGGGAAATGCGGGTGTGTCCCTTACTGACAGGAAGTAAGCCTCGTGTGGGGAAATGCGGGCGTGTCCTTAGTGACGGGAAGTAAGCCGCATGTGGGGAAATGCGGGTGTGTCCCTTAGTGACGGGAAGTAAGCCGCATGTGGGGAAATGCGGGTTTGTCCCTTAGTGATGGGAAGTAAGCCGCGTGTGGGGAAATGCGGGTGTGTCCCTTAGTGATGGGAAGTAAGCCACGTGTAGGGAAATGTGGGTGTGACCCTTAGTTACGGGAAGTGAGCCGCATGTGGGGAAATACGGGTGTGTCCTTAGTGACGGGAAGTAAGCCGCGTGTGGGGAAATGCGGGTGTCTCCCTTAGTGACGGGAAGTAAACCGCGCGTGGGGAAAAGCGGGCGTGTCCTAAGTGATAAGAAGTATGCCGCATGTGGGGAAATGCGGGTGTATTCTTTAGTGACGGGAAGTAAGCCGCGTGTGGGGAAAAGCGGGTGTGTCCCTTAGTGACGGGAAGTAAGCCGCGTGTGGGGAAAAGCAGGTGTGTTCCTCAGTGACGGGAAGTAAGCCGCGTGTGGGGAAATGCGGGTGTATCCCCTAGTGACGGGAAATAAGCAGCGTATGGGGAAATGCGGGTGTGTCCCTCAGTGACGGGAAGTAAGCCGCGTGTGGGGAAATGCGGGTGTGTCCCTTAGTGAGGGAAGTAAGCCGCGTGTGGGGAAGTGCGGGTGTGTCCTCAGTGACAGGTAGTAAGCTGTGTGTGTGGAAATGCGAATGTGTCCTTAATGACGGGAAGTAAGCCGCGTGTGGGGAAATGCGGGTGTGTCCTTAGTGACGGGAAGTAAGCCGCGTGTGGGGAAATGCGGGTGTGTCCGTAGTGACGGGAAGTAAGCCGCGTGTGGGGAAATGCGGGTGTGTCCGTAGTGACGGGAAGTAAGCCGCGTGTGGGGAAATGCGGGTGTGTCCGTAGTGACGGGAAGTAAGCCGCGTGTGGGGAAATGCGGGTGTGTCCTTAGTGACAGGAAGTAAGCAGTGTGTGGGGAAATGCGGGTACGTACCTTAGTGATGGGAAGTAAGCCGCGTGTGGTGAAATGAGGGTGCGTTCTCTAGTGACGGGAAGTAAGCCACGTGTGGGTAAATGCGGGTGTGTCCCGTAGTGATGGGGGAAGTAAGCCGCGTGCGGGGAATTGCGGGTGTGTCCTTAGTGACGGGAAGTAAGCTGCGTGTGGGGAAATGCGGGTGTGTCCTTAGTGGCGGGAAGTAAGCCGCGTGTGGGGAAATGCGGGTGCGTCCTTAGTGATGGGAAGTAAGCTGCGTGTGGGGAAATGCGGGTGTGTCCTTAGTGGCGGGAAGTAAGCCGCGTGTGGGGAAATGCGGGTGCGTCCTTAGTGACGGGAAGTAAGCTGCGTGTGGGGAAATGCGGGTGTGTCCTTAGTGGCGGGAAGTAAGCCGCGTGTGGGGAAATGCGGGTGCGTCCTTAGTGACGGGAAGTAAGCCGTGTGTGGGGAAATACGGGTGTGTCCTTTAGTGACAGGTAGTAAGCAGCATGTGAGGAAATGCGGGTGTGTCCCTTAGTGATGGGAAGTAAGCCTCGTGCGGGGAAATGCGGGTGTGTCCCTTAGTGACAGGAAGTAAGCCGCTTGCGGGGAAATGCGGGTGTGTCCTTAGTGACAGGAAGTAAGCCGCGTGTGGGGAAATGCGGGTGTGTCCCTTAGTGACGGGAAGTAAGCCACGTGTGGGGAAATGCGGGCGTGTCCTTTAGTGATGGGAAGTAAGCCTCGTGCGGGGAAATGCGGGTGTGTCCCTTAGTGACAGGAAGTAAGCCGTATGCGGGAAAATGCGGGTGTGTCCCTTAGTGACGGGAAGTTAGCCACGTGTGGGGAAATGCGGGCGCGTCCTTTAGTGATGGGAAGTAAGCCTCGTGCGGGGAAATGCGGGTGTGTCCCTTAGTGACAGGAAGTAAGCCTCGTGTGGGGAAATGCGGGCGTGTCCTTAGTGACGGGAAGTAAGCCGCATGTGGGGAAATGAAGGTGTGTCCCTTAGTGACGGGAAGTAAGCCGCATGTGGGGAAATGCGGGTTTGTCCCTTAGTGATGGGAAGTAAGCCGCGTGTGGGGAAATGCGGGTATGTCCCTTAGTGATGGGAAGTAAGCCACGTGTGGGGAAATGCGTCCCTTAGTGACAGGAAGTAATCTGCGTGTGGGGAAATGCGGGTGTGTCCTTAGTGTCGGGAAGTAAGCCGCGTGTGGGGAAATGCGGGTGTGTCCCTTAGTGACTGGAAGTAATCTGCGTGTGGGGAAATGCGGGTGTGTCCTTAGTGACGGGAAGTAAGCTGCGTGTGGGGAAATGCGGGTGTGTCCTTAGTGGCGGGAAGTAACTGTTATGCACACCAGTGCCTGCAGGAAAGTACTGGTGTCAGAACTGTTATGCACTCCAGTGCCTGCAGGAATGTACTGGTGTTTGAACTGTTATGCAAAACAAATGGACTCACAGACAGACTGGGGAATATGACATAACGTACACAGAAGGTGATAGGGTAACAAAATACACACAAAGTGAACAGAGAAGCCCAGAGGCTAAGGAACTGGGTATCTCCCTTGTATTAGAACTGCTCAGATGGGAAAAGCAAGATGTTGTGTTTTAATACGTAGAGAACCCGAAATGCTGTTGCTAAGGGCAACAGCAAAACCCTAAAGGGTTACCAACGGGTGTGGCAGTAAACTCCTTGGTCAGAGATGGAATGATAGACACAAGGAGAGTCTCCACAATCCTAATTCTCACTTGCAGTGCACAGGTTCAGCTTACTGCCACTAAACTGACCCCTGACACCTAGCACAGTGAGACAGGATTAGACAGGCAAGTCTTAGAATACAGCCGCAAACTTGCTAAATTCACAGAGTAGTAACAGAACCCCAGCAAGCTAAACGACTGACTCCAGTCTTACTGCTAGGTCTGGATTGGCAGAGTGTAATACCAAATCCCCAGGCCTATTTGCAGTAAGCAACAAACAAATACAAAGCTACACAGTACTGGTTAACTTTCAGGAACTGACTAACCAACAAAGATTCAGCAGCATCTGCTTACCCTGAGAAGAGGCCTTATAAAGCAGGTGCTGTCCACGCCCCACTCAGACCTCACAGACTGTGAGCACAAAAACCAGCACCGGATCCCCTGCCGTGCACAGAGCCTATAACCACTGCACAGCAAAAGACCCGAACCGGAGTATCAGCTGCGCTCAGGTTACTCCGCTAGCACTTGTCTCCCGGTTGCCATGACGACGTGGCAGCACAGGGCAGGAGACCCTAACAGTACCCCCCCCTCTGACGAGGGGTCAAAGAACCCCTACCACCGGGTTTATCGGGGAACTGCGAGAAGAAAGAGCGTATCAGTCTGGGGCATGAAGATCACAACTGCGCACCCACGACCGCTCCTCCGGGCCATACCCCTTCCAGTGCACCAAAAATGACAGCCGACCCCGTACCACCTTGGAGTCAAGAATCCTTTCAACAACAAACTCCCTCTGGCCACATATCAGAAGAGGGGAAGGTCTTCCACTGGAAGAAGGATTACTAATCGCCCGTTTTAAAAGGGAACAATGAAATGTTTTATTGATACCCAAAGAACGGGGCAGATCTAACTGAAATGCCACCGGATTGATAACCCTGGTGATCTTATAAGGGCCGATGAACCGGGGGCCTCACTTATGAGATGGCTGTCTCAACTTCAAATTCTTGGTAGACAACCAGACGAAGTCTCCTAATTTGAAGCTGCCGGGTCTTTTCCGCTTATCAAAAACCCTTTTGGTCACTAATGACACAGACACAAGGGCTTTCTTCACTTTCCGCCAAATACCTCTAAGGACCGAAACCACAGAGGAACCACCAGGCGTGGAGTCCAGGGGGTCAAAAGAATTGGCCTTAGGATGATGCCCATACACACAAAGGAAGGGAGAGATCCCTGTAGCAGAGTGAGCCGCGTTGTTATAGGCAAACTCCGCCATGGACAGATGAGCAACCCAGTCAGTCTGACACTAGGAGACATAACACCTGAGGAACTGCTCCAAGGACTGGTTCACCCTTTCAGTCTGCCCATTAGACTGCGGATGGTAGCCTGACGACAAGCTGACAGAAATCTGGAGATCGGAACAAAATGCCCTCCAGAATTTGGCCACAAACTGGGATCCGCGGTCAGAGACCACATCAAGTGGCAACCCGTGGAGACGCACAACATGCAGCATAAATAATTCAGACAGGCGTCTGGCCGATGGCAGCCCAACCAGTGGAACGAAGTGCGCCATCTTCGAAAACCTGTCAACGACAACCCAGATGGCTGTCATCCCCGAGGATTTGGGCAAGTCCACCACAAAATCCATTGAAATGTGGGTCCATGGCTTAGATGGGATAGAGAGTGGATGTAATGGGCCAACAGGAACCCCTCTAGGAGTCTTATTTCGGGCACAGATGTCACATGCCCGAACCCACTGATCCACATCCTTAGCCACCGAGGGCCACCACACCGCCCTAGATAGCAACTCCCGAGTTCTGGCAATACCCGGGTGACCTGCCGACTTCTTGGCATGGAATTCCAGGAACACTCGCTGTCTTAACCTAGGAGGCACAAACAAAAGACCTACTGGAAGGTCTGGAGGAGCCTGCTCCTGTGCTCTAAGGACTAATGATAAGAAGTCCTGGGTAATGCCCACTTTAATACATGATGGGGAAACAATGGGCAACGGCTCCTCGGTGGTCTCCTGGATTGGAGCAAAACTCCGCGAGAGCGCATCAGCCTTGATGTTTTTTGACCCAGGGCGATATGTTATCAAAAAATTAAAGCGAGCAAAAAACAAAGCCCATCGTGCCTGCCTGGCATTGAGACGCTTCGCTGACTCTAAATATGCCAGATTCTTATGGTCAGTGAGAATTGAGACCACAAACTTAGCCCCCTCAAGCCAGTGTCTCCACTCCTCGAGTGCATCCTTAATAGCCAACAATTCCCGGTTACCCACGTCATAATTCATCTCGGCAGGCGAAAATTTACGGGAAAAGTAAGCACAGGGATGAAGGCGATTATCAGACACTCCCATCTGAGAAAGCACTGCCCCAATACCCATCTCAGAGGCATCCACCTCCACCACAAAAGGACGCTCTGGATCTGGGTGTCGCAGCACCTTGGCCGAAACAAATGCCCTTTTGAGACGGGCAAAAGCCGCTTTAGCCTCACAAGACCAGTGAGCAACATCCGCCCCTTTCTTAGTGAGTGCCACCAAGGGCGCCACTATAAACGAAAATCCAGCGATAAATCGTCTATAAAAATTCGCAAAGCCCAGGAAACGCTGAAGCGCCTTCAAACTAGTGGGCTGCACCCAATCCAGGACTGCCTGTACCTTGGAACCCTCCATTTGGAAACCTTCTGGGGAGATAATATATCCTAGAAATGCGATTTGCTGAACTTCAAATTCGCACTTCTCCAGCTTCGCCCCAAGCCGGTGGTCTCTGAGTTTCTGGAGGACTAAGCGTACATGCTTCCGATGTTCCTCCAGGGAATGGGAGAAGATTAGGATGTCATCTAAGTATACAACTAAGAATCTATCCAAATATTCCCTGAGCACATCATTCATGAAATCCTGGAAGACTGCCGGGGCATTACAGAGCCCAAAAGGCATCACCAAATATTCATAATGCCCTGAGTGGGTATTAAAGGCAGTCTTCCATTCATCCCCCTCTCTTATTCGGATTAGATTGTACGCACCGCGTAGGTCAATCTTAGAAAAAATGGTGGCAGTACGAAGCTGGTCAAACAAGACCGAAATGAGAGGCAGTGGGTATGAGTTTTTAATCGTGATACGGTTCAATTCCCTGAAATCGATGCAGGGTCGCAACGAACCGTCCTTTTTACCCACGAAGAAGAACCCCGACCCAACTGGAGACTGTGAAGGTCTGATAAATCCCTTAGCCAAGTTCTCCTGAATGTACTCTGCCATAGCCTGAGTCTCAGGACGTGACAGGGAGTACAACCTGCTCTTGGGAAGCTTAGCATTTGGCAACAAATCAATGGCACAGTCATAGGGGCGATGGGGAGGTAGTACCTCTGCAACTTTTTTGGAGAACACGTCCGCAAAATCTGCATAACACCCTGGCAATCCTGGCAAACTTAGCTGCGAGAGCCTGACTGGAAGGCTCAAGCAACTCCTGAAACAATCAGTACCCCAACTAAGAATCTCCCCAGAGACCCAGTCAAATTGAGGATTGTGGGCCCTTAACCAGGGTAACCCCAACACCAATGGGGCAAAAGTACAGACAGTCACATAAAAGGACAATTTTTCAGAGTGTGTGGCTCCAATAAACAAAGAAATCTGGCTAGTGCAAGAGGTAATTTTACCTTGGGATAATGGTTCCCCGTTTAACCCACAAATCTCAATTTCCGATGCCAAGGGTACTAAGGGAACAGAGTGTTTCAGGGCGAATTGGCGGTCCATAAAAACCCCGTCGGCCCCACTGTCCACAAAGGCCTCAGTCTTGACAGTTTGACCGAGGATCTTCAAGGTCACCGGAATGATAAAAGTCTTCTTGGGAAATTCTGACTTCTGGCCTGACAGGATATTTCCCATCACCCTCAGGCCCTGAAGTTTTCCGGCTTTTCTGGGCATGATACTACCACATGACCTTTATTCCCACAGTACAAACACAACCCCTGCTGTCTCCTCCGCGTCTTCTCACGCGAGGAGAGGCGGGTAGCCCCAATCTGCATAGGCTCCTCGGAAAATTCCTCAGAGTCTGAGGTTCCCTTGGGAAGGAAGGAAATCTCAGTCTCCCTTTCAAGCCTACGCTCTCTCAGCCGTCTATCCACCCGGATGGATAACTGCATGAGCTGATCCAAGCTATCAGGCAAGGGATATTGTACCAGTTGGTCCTTTATCTGGTTAGAAAGACCTCTTCGGTACTGGTGTCTCAGGGCTGGGTCATTCCACTGGGTATCATGGGCCAACCTCCGAAACTCCGTACAGTAAACCTCAACTGGCCTTCGCCCTTGCTTAAGGATCGAAATCTGAGCCTCGGCTGAGGCCGTCTTGTCAGGGTCATCATACAACATGCCCAGTGCCGTAAAAAAAGCATCAACACTTTTAAGCGACGGACAGTCAGGCTGCAACCCATATGCCCAGACCTGTGGGTCTCCTTGTAGCAAGGAAATCACTATGCCCACCCGCTGAATCTCCGACCCAGAAGACTGAGGCCTAAGCCGGAAGTATAGCTTGCAGCTCTCCTTGAAACAAAAGAACTGCGAGCGATCTCCAGAAAAACGATCCGGGAGATTTACTTTCGGCTCCTTAACCCCTGCAGGTGCTGCTGCTGCGGGAGCTCCGCCAGCAGCCTGGGAGGTGTGCATTTTAATGGACAAATCATTAAATTGTCGAGTCAGGACCTGCACCTGATCGACCACCTGTTGCAACGTATTTTGAGGGGTATGCTCCATATTCCCACAAAATTTCAACAGGAGTATTAGGCTGCTGAATATGTTATGCACACCAGTGCCTGCAGGAAAGTACTGGTGTCAGAACTGTTATGCACTCCAGTGCCTGCAGGAATGTACTGGTGTTTGAACTGTTATGCAAAACAAATGGACTCACAGACAGACTGGGGAATATGACATAACGTACACAGAAGGTGATAGGGTAACAAAATACACACAAAGTGAACAGAGAAGCCCAGAGGCTAAGGAACTGGGTATCTCCCTTGTATTAGAACTGCTCAGATGGGAAAAGCAAGATGTTGTGTTTTAATACGTAGAGAACCCGAAATGCTGTTGCTAAGGGCAACAGCAAAACCCTAAAGGGTTACCAACGGGTGTGGCAGTAAACTCCTTGGTCAGAGATGGAATGATAGACACAAGGAGAGTCTCCACAATCCTAATTCTCACTTGCAGTGCACAGGTTCAGCTTACTGCCACTAAACTGACCCCTGACACCTAGCACAGTGAGACAGGATTAGACAAGCAAGTCTTAGAATACAGCCGCAAACTTGCTAAGTTCACAGAGTAGTAACAGAACCCCAGCAAGCTAAACGACTGACTCCAGTCTTACTGCTAGGTCTGGATTGGCAGAGTGTAATACCAAATCCCCAGGCCTATTTGCAGTAAGCAACAAACAAATACAAAGCTACACAGTACTGGTTAACTTTCAGGAACTGACTAACCAACAAAGATTCAGCAGCATCTGCTTACCCTGAGAAGAGGCCTTATAAAGCAGGTGCTGTCCACGCCCCACTCAGACCTCACAGACTGTGAGCACAAAAACCAGCACCGGATCCCCTGCCGTGCACAGAGCCTATAACCACTGCACAGCAAAAGACCCGAACCGGAGTATCAGCTGCGCTCAGGTTACTCCGCTAGCACTTGTCTCCCGGTTGCCATGACGACGTGGCAGCACAGGGCAGGAGACCCTAACAGTAAGCCACGTGCGGGTAAATGCGGGTGTGTCCTTTAGTGACTGGAAGTAAGCCGCGTGTGGGGAAATGCGTCCCTTAGTGACAGAAAGTAAGCTGCGTGTGGGGAAATGCGGGTGTGTCCTTAGTGACGGGAAGTAAGCTGCGTGTGGGGAAATGTGTCCCTTAGTGACAGGAAGTAAGCTGCGTGTGGGGAAATGCGGGTGTGTCCTTAGTGACGGGTAGTAAGCCGCGTGCGTGGAAATGCGGGTGTGTCCTTAGTGACGGGAAGTAAGCTGCGTGTGGGGAAATGCGGGTGTGTCCTTAGTGGCGGGAAGTAAGCCGCGTGTGGGGAAATGCGGGTGCCTCCTTAGTGACGGGAAGTAAGCTGCGTGTGGGGAAATGCAGGTGTGTCCTTAGTGACGGGAAGTAAGCCGCATGTGGGGAAATGCGGGTGTGTCCGTAGTGACGGGAAGTAAGCCGCGTGTGGGGAAATGCGGGTGTGTCCGTAGTGACGGGAAGTAAGCCGCGTGTGGGGAAATGCGGGTGTGTCCGTAGTGACGGGAAGTAAGCCGCGTGTGGGGAAATGCGGGTGTGTTCTTAGTGACGGGAAGTAAGCAGCGTGTGGGGAAATGCGGGTACGTCCCTTAGTGATGGGAAGTAAGCTGCGTGTGGTGAAATGAGGGTGCGTTCTCTAGTGACGGGAAGTAAGCCACGTGTGGGTAAATGCGGGTGTGTCCCGTAGTGATGGGGGAAGTAAGCCGCGTGCGGGGAAATGCGGGTGTGTCCTTAGTGACGGGAAGTAAGCTGCGTGTGGGGAAATGCGGGTGTGTCCTTAGTGGCGGGAAGTAAGCCGCGTGTGGGGAAATGCGGGTGCGTCCTTAGTGATGGGAAGTAAGCTGCGTGTGGGGAAATGCGGGTGTGTCCTTAGTGACGGGAAGTAAGCCGCGTGTGGGGAAATGCGGGTGCGTCCTTAGTGACGGGAAGTAAGCCGCATGTGGGGAAATACGGGTGTGACCTTTAGTGACAGGTAGTAAGCAGCATGTGGGGAAATGCGGGTGTGTCCCTTAGTATTGGGAAGTAAGCCTCGTGCGGGGAAATGCGGGTGTGTCCCTTAGTGACAGGAAGTAAGCCGCTTGCGGGGAAATGCGGGTGTGTCCTTAGTGACAGGAAGTAAGCCGCGTGTGGGGAAATGCGGGTGTGTCCCTTAGTGACGGGAAGTAAGCCACGTGTGGAGAAATGCGGGCGTGTCCTTTAGTGATGGGAAGTAAGCCTCGTGCGGGGAAATGCGGGTGTGTCCCTTAGTGACAGGAAGTAAGCCGCATGCGGGAAAATGCGGGTGTCTCCCTTAGTGACGGGAAGTAAGCCACGTGTGGGGAAATGCGGGCGCGTCCTTTAGTGATGGGAAGTAAGCCTCGTGCGGGGAAATGCGGGTGTGTCCCTTAGTGACAGGAAGTAAGCCTCGTGTGGGGAAATGCGGGCGTGTCCTTAGTGACGGGAAGTAAGCCGCATGTGGGGAAATGCGGGTGTGTCCCTTAGTGACGGGAAGTAAGCCGCATGTCGGGAAATGCGGGTTTGTCCCTTAGTGATGGGAAGAAAGCCGCGTGTGGGGAAATGCGGGTATGTCCCTTAGTGATGGGAAGTAAGCCACGTGTGGGGAAATGCGTCCCTTAGTGACAGGAAGTAATCTGCGTGTGGGGAAATGCGGGTGTGTCCTTAGTGTCGGGAAGTAAGCCGCGTGTGGGGAAATGCGGGTGTGTCCCTTAGTGACGGGAAGTAATCTGCGTCTGGGGAAATGCGGGTGTGTCCTTAGTGACGGGAAGTAAGCTGCGTGTGGGGAAATGCGGGTGTGTCCTTAGTGGCGGGAAGTAAGCCACGTGCGGGTAAATGCGGGTGTGTCCTTTAGTGACTGGAAGTAAGCCGCGTGTGGGGAAATGCGTCCCTTAGTGACAGAAAGTAAGCTGCGTGTGGGGAAATGCGGGTGTGTCCTTAGTGACGGGAAGTAAGCTGCGTGTGGGGAAATGCGTCCCTTAGTGACAGGAAGTAAGCTGCGTGTGGGGAAATGCGGGTGTGTCCTTAGTGACGGGTAGTAAGCCGCGTGCGTGGAAATGCGGGTTTGTCCTTAGTGACGGGAAGTAAGCTGCGTGTGGGGAAATGCGGGTGTGTCCTTAGTGGCGGGAAGTAAGCCGCGTATGGGGAAATGCGGGTGCCTCCTTAGTGACGGGAAGTAAGCTGCGTGTGGGGAAATGCAGGTGTGTCCTTAGTGACGGGAAGTAAGCCGCGTGTGGGGAAATGCGGGTGTGTCCGTAGTGACGGGAAGTAAGCCGCGTGTGGGGAAATGCGGGTGTGTCCGTAGTGACGGAAAGTATGCCGCGTGTGGGGAAATGCGGGTGTGTCCGTAGTGACGGGAAGTAAGCCGCGTGTGGGGAAATGCGGGTGTGTTCTTAGTGACGGGAAGTAAGCAGCGTGTGGGGAAATGCGGGTACGTCCCTTAGTGATGGGAAGTAAGCTGCGTGTGGTGAAATGAGGGTGCGTTCTCTAGTGACGGGAAGTAAGCCACGTGTGGGTAAATGCGGGTGTGTCCCGTAGTGATGGGGGAAGTAAGCCGCGTGCGGGGAAATGCGGGTGTGTCCTTAGTGACGGGAAGTAAGCTGCGTGTGGGGAAATGCGGGTGTGTCCTTAGTGGCGGGAAGTAAGCCGCGTGTGGGGAAATGCGGGTGCGTCCTTAGTGATGGGAAGTAAGCTGCGTGTGGGGAAATGCGGGTGTGTCCTTAGTGACGGGAAGTAAGCCGCGTGTGGGGAAATGCGGGTGCGTCCTTAGTGACGGGAAGTAAGCCGCGTGTGGGGAAATACGGGTGTGTCCTTTAGTGACAGGTAGTAAGCAGCATGTGGGGAAATGCGGGTGTGTCCCTTAGTATTAGGAAGTAAGCCTCGTGCGGGGAAATGCGGGTGTGTCCCTTAGTGACAGGAAGTAAGCCGCTTGCGGGGAAATGCGGGTGTGTCCTTAGTGACAGGAAGTAAGCCGCGTGTGGGGAAATGCGGGTGTGTCCCTTAGTGACGGGAAGTAAGCCACGTGTGGAGAAATGCGGGCGTGTCCTTTAGTGATGGGAAGTAAGCCTCGTGCGGGGAAATGCGGGTGTGTCCCTTAGTGACAGGAAGTAAGCCGCATGCGGGAAAATGCGGGTGTCTCCCTTAGTGACGGGAAGTAAGCCACGTGTGGGGAAATGCGGGCGCGTCCTTTAGTGATGGGAAGTAAGCCTTGTGCGGGGAAATGCGGGTGTGTCCCTTAGTGACAAGAAGTAAGCCTCGTGTGGGGAAATGCGGGTGCCTCCTTAGTGACGGGAAGTAAGCTGCGTGTGGGGAAATGCGGGTGTGTCCTTAGTGACGGGAAGTAAGCTGCGTGTGGGGAAATGCGGGTGTGTCCTTAGTGGCGGGAAGTAAGCCGCGTGTGGGGAAATGCGGGTGCGTCCTTAGTGACGGGAAGTAAGCCGCGTGTGGGGAAATACGGGTGTGTCCTTTAGTGACAGGTAGTAAGCCGCATGTGGGGAAATGCGGGTGTGTCCCTTAGTGATGGGAAGTAAGCCTCGTGCGGGGAAATGCGGGTGTGTCCCTTAGTGACAGGAAGTAAGCCGCTTGCGGGGAAATGCGGGTGTGTCCCTTAGTGACAGGAAGTAAGCCGCGTGTGGGGAAATGCGGGTGTGTCACTTAGTGACAGGAAGTAAGCCGCGTGTGGGGAATTGCGGGCGTGTCCTTAGTGACGGGAAGTAAGCCGCATGCGGGGAAATGCGGGTGTGTCCCTTAGTGACGGGAAGTAAGCCGCATGTGGGGAAATGTGGGTTTGTCCCTTAGTGATGGGAAGTAAGCCGCGTGTGGGGAAATGCGTGCGTGTCCCTTAGTGATGGAAAGTGTGGCCGGAGAGGCTCCAGCCCACGTGTTAAATGGCCGCAGCAGCACTGAAGGGGTTAACCCCTAGTGCCCGGCGCCATTATCGGGACAATGTGCGCTTGGCGTCACTGTTAAATGTACTTACGGCGCTGGGCGCGGACTTTTTAAAAGTTGTTTAATGATGTGTTTTAACATGTCATATGTAGTGCTCTATGCACAATTGCAGGAATGCATGTTTAACTGTATCTATTTTATATTCAAGATATGGTCAGCTGTATCTTAAGGGGGAAAATGCACTTACTATAAATGTCTGAATAATCATCTCCTGTCAGTAGGAAGTGGCATGCTAATGGCCCTGTCCTAGCAGAGAGGTGTGAATGACAATACCTTTTGATGTGTAAGTCCCTTAGAGAGAGGTGCTAATCACGGGGGATCTGGGCTTGCCTGGAGATGTGAATGAGATAGAAACATTTGTATTTTGAAGCTATGTGATAAATTTATCAATAGTGAATGTTAATCTGATACCAAACGTCTGTGTCACAGGCAGGAGGATATTGTTTTATTGCACTTATATCCTTGTAAAATGTGATTTATTGGTATTTTGTAAAATAACCTGATTGGTTGGAGAAGACAGGGAGGGCTTACCCCCCTGTGATACTGTGTGGAAAATTGACATAAAAAGGAGACCTGCGTGCCTCCAGATTTGTAGTTGTACCATCTTATTCTGCTGGAACATCTTGCTGTATGCTGTTGCTCCTAGCAATAGGGAAGAGTTCTCTTTAGAACTATTGAGCAAATAAAACATCATTGCCTCAAGAAGATTGCTTCATCTTGTGACCTACAGGGTTATGCCAAACATAGCCCCGTCCTCCGGCTGTCCAGGGAAGCACCTAACGTCTCCAAGTTCCGCCTTCCGCCAGCTACCGGTAGAGGCCTAGCAAGTGGCTAGTGGGGATTCGTCAACACCACACAGGTGTGGTAAGGCAGTGCGTCGGCACATACAGAGCAGAACCGTGGTTCCAAACGCCACGGCAGGTTAGGAGTTTGGTTGTGGCAGCATAAACCCGCCCACAATGCAGTGGGTGGAGTCAGTAACAGGCGGTCACTGACGGTAAGAGGGAATCCCCTATGTGGTCAGGCCTCGTGTGACTTGACCTTCCATTCTGTGCGCAGCCGACGGGACGCGATCGCGGCGAGTGCTTTCGTACGGGACCGTCCTGTCACAGAAATTGGTGGCATAGCGGTGGGATTATCCCAGGCGGCTTTTCATCACCCGATTGGAGAAGACGAGTTACTCAGGAGAGGAGTAACTGCAGCGCAGGAGAACGCACAAGATGGCGGAATTCAGCGGAATGTCCAAGGATGATCTGGAGATCGTATGCCAGGAGAAGAGTGTGGATATCCCTTTCAACGCGTCCAGAAGCGTCATGCAGGCGGCTCTCATGAGCTTGGAGGAGTCCCATTGGGCGGAGGTGGAAAGCACTGACGGCGTCAGCATCGCAGAGGACGACCCAACAGTGGACCTTCGTAAGGAACCGGTGAGAACCACAAGCCCCGCCCTCTCTCACAGCAGCAATGTTTCCCAGCAATCCCTAGCAGGGCCAGGATCCCAACGTCCCAGGGGGGGCGGCCCGGATAACCTAGCAGATCGGCTAGCGGAATTGGGGGAAAGGGCAACGGAGCAAGAACGCATGCTTGTCATCCGGATGTGGCATGCGGAGCGGGCATCACCAGCCGTGGTACCCCGGGAGCCGTTGTCAGCTGTTGTACACAGATCAGGACGTATTCAGTTTGCCAAGTTTGCAGACAGTGATGGGGACATTGATGGACATTTGCAAGTTTTTGAAAGGACTTGCAAACTACACGATTTACCCAAGTCAGCCAGGAGAGAATATAAAGGTCGTTCTTCTGTGTGCGCTCTATGGAAGGGAGAAGATCCGCTGCAGGACACATCCGTGTGTAACATGCATCCATCATTTCTTTTCTATCATCAGGGCCAGATAGGTTGTTCCAGTCCTGTATCCTTCTCCTGAGAGCCACCTACTATTTCCTGCGCACAACCCTCTGCTATTCCATGTCTGACCGTAGTGTCTATTCAGGCAGCGAGAGGTTTGCAGCATCTGCCCAATCTCTAATGTCATACACCACAGGAAACCTCATCTATTCCTGCTAAGCCTTACTGACGCGTTTCACTCTTCCCCCACTGCGTTTCACACTACTCCCATCCACTAGTGTCAAACACCACACAGGGAATCCTCAGCTGTTCCTGCTCATGACGCGTTCCACTCTGCTCCCATCCACTTATGCCACACACCCCCAGTGCAGGGAAACCTCAGATGTTCCTGCTCAGCGTACTGACGCGTTCCACTCTGCTCCCATCCACTAATGTCATACACCACACAGACTCCCAGTGCAGAGAAACTTCATCTAGTCCTGCTCAGCATACTGACGCGTTCCACCCTGCTCTCATCCACTAATGTCATACACCACACACCCCCAGTGCAGGGAAACCTCAGCTGTTCCTGCTCAGCCTTACTGACACGTTTCACTCTGCTCCATCCACTAATGTCATACACTACATACCCCCAGTGCAGGGAAACATCAGCTGTTCCTGCTCAGCCTTACTGACGTGTTCTACTCTGCGCCCATTGCGTTTCACTCTACTCCCATCCACTAATGTCATACACTACACACCTCAGTGCATTTTAAATGTCAGCTGTTTCTGCTCAGCGTTACTGACGTGTTCCACTCTGCTACCACTGCGTTTCACTCTACTCCCATCCACTAATGTCATACACCACATACAGCCAGTGCAGGGAAACTTCAGCTGTTCCTGTTCAGCCTTACTGACATGTTTCACTCTGCTCCATCCACTATTATCATACACCACATACACCCAGTGCAGGGAAACTTCAGCTGTTGCTGACGCGTTTCACTCTGCTCCATCCACTATTATCATACACCACATACACCCAGTGCAGGGAAACTTCAGCTTTTCCTGTTCAGCCGTACTGATGCGTTTCACTCTGCTCCATCCACTATTATCATACACCACATACACCCAGTGCAGGGAAACTTCAGCTGTTCCTGCTCAGCCTTACTGATGTGTTTTACTCTGCGCCCATTGCATTTCACTCTACTCCCATCCACTTATGTCATACACCACACACCCCCAGTGCAGGGAAACATCAGCTGTTCCTGCTTAGCGTACTGACGCATTTCACTCTCCTCCCATACATTAAAGTCATACAGCGTACACCCCCCGTGCAGGTAAACCTCAGCTGCTCCTGCTCAGCATACTGACGCGTTCCACTCTGTCCTCATCCACTAATGTCATACACCACACACCCCCAGTGCAGGGAAACCTCAGCTGTTCCTGCTCAGCCTTACTGATGCGTTTCACTCTGCTCCATCCACTAATGTCATACACTACATACCCCCAGTGCAGGGAAACATCAGCTGTTCCTGCTCAGCCTTACTGACGTGTTCTACTCTGCGCCCATTGCGTTTCACTCTACTCCCATCCACTAATGTCATACACTACACACCTCAGTGCATTTTAAACGTCAGCTGTTTCTGCTCAGCCTTACTGACGTGTTCCACTCTGCTACCACTGCGTTTCACTCTACTCCCATCCACTAATGTCATACACCACATACACCCAGTGCAGGGAAACTTCAGCTGTTCCTGTTCAGCCTTACTGACATGTTTCACTCTGCTCCATCCACTATTATCATACACCACATACACCCAGTGCAGGGAAACTTCAGCTGTTGCTGACGCGTTTCACTCTGCTCCATCCACTATTATCATACACCACATACACCCAGTGCAGGGAAACTTCAGCTGTTCCTGTTCAGCCGTACTGATGCGTTTCACTCTGCTCCATCCACTATTATCATACACCACATACACCCAGTGCAGGGAAACTTCAGCTGTTCCTGCTCAGCCTTACTGACGTGTTTTACTCTGCGCCCATTGCATTTCACTCTACTCCCATCCACTCATGTCATACACCACACACCCCCAGTGCAGGGAAACATCAGCTGTTCCTGCTTAGCGTACTGACGCATTTCACTCTCCTCCCATACATTAAAGTCATACAGCGTACACCCCCCGTGCAGGTAAACCTCAGCTGCTCCTGCTCAGCGTACTGACGCGTTCCACCCTGCTCTCATCCACTAATGTCATACACCACACACCCCCAGTGCAGGGAAACCTCAGCTGTTCCTGCTCAGCCTTACTAACGCGTTTCACTCTGCTCCATCCACTAATGTCATACACTACATACCCCCAGTGCAGGGAAACATCAGCTGTTCCTGCTCAGCCTTACTGACGTGTTCTACTCTGCGCCCATTGCGTTTCACTCTACTCCCATCCACTAATGTCATACACTACACACCTCAGTGCATTTTAAACGTCAGCTGTTTCTGCTCAGCCTTACTGACGTGTTCCACTCTGCTACCACTGCGTTTCACTCTACTCCCATCCACTAATGTCATACACCACATACAGCCAGTGCAGGGAAACTTCAGCTGTTCCTGTTCAGCCTTACTGACATGTTTCACTCTGCTCCATCCACTATTATCATACACCACATACACCCAGTGCAGGGAAACTTCAGCTGTTGCTGACGCGTTTCACTCTGCTCCATCCACTATTATCATACACCACATACACCCAGTGCAGGGAAACTTCAGCTGTTCCTGTTCAGCCGTACTGATGCGTTTCACTCTGCTCCATCCACTATTATCATACACCACATGCACCCAGTGCAGGGAAACTTCAGCTGTTCCTGCTCAGCCTTACTGACGTGTTTTACTCTGCGCCCATTGCATTTCACTCTACTCCCATCCACTAATGTCATACACCACACACCCCCAGTGCAGGGAAACATCAGCTGTTCCTGCTTAGCGTACTGACGCATTTCACTCTCCTCCCATACATTAAAGTCATACAGCGTACACCCCCCGTGCAGGTAAACCTCAGCTGCTCCTGCTCAGCATTCTGACGCGTTCCACTCTGTCCTCATCCACTAATGTCATACACCACACACCTCCAGTGCAGGGAAACCTCAGCTGTTCCTGCTCAGCCTTACTGACGCGTTCCACACTGTCCTCATCCACTAATGTCATACACCACACACCTCCAGTGCAGGGAAACCTCAGCTGTTCCTGCTCAGCATTCTGACGCGTTCCACTCTGTCCTCATCCACTAATGTCATACACCACATACACCCAGTGCAGGGAAACCTCAGCTGCTCCTGCTCAGACTACTGACGCGTTCCACTCTGTCCTCATCCACTAATGTCATACACCACACACCTCCAGTGCAGGGAAACCTCAGCTGTTCCTGCTCAGCATTCTGACGCGTTCCACTCTGTCCTCATCCACTAATGTCATACACCACACACCTCCAGTGCAGGGAAACCTCAGCTGCTCCTGCTCAGACTACTTTTCACTTTGCTTCCACCTTGTTATACCCCATTCCTAATGTATTTATCTCTTCCTAGTTTGTTCCACTCTATTCCCACCGTACCCCCCACCTTGTCCTTTAATCCACTCTCGCCCCTTTGATTCACCCCCCTTCCCTTCCCCATGATCCACTCTCATCTCCCCGTTCCCAATCTGTACCCGCTGTGTTTCATTCTCTTCCCACCTGGCAACTGTAGGACTCCAGCACTGGGCATGACTGGATTTCACCGCAGCATTTGCTGATGATATAAATGGGGAAGCAATAGAACATTATGTATATGTGTCATTGAGGCCCCTAAATAACTTTTCCTAATGACACTCATTTCATCTCCAAAACAAGAGGAACAATACAACGGCGCATAATGTGTATATAAAATGGCAGTATGTACTTCCGTATGGACCAAGCTGCTGTTTATTGGTTACAACAAGTGTAATGAAACTCTATACACAAATGGTACAATATGGTTTCCTTACACTTGTCATATGCACACAAGTATTTTTAACATATAAACATTTTCCAGTTAGCAAAAATGTATTTCATATCCGTCCATCATCTACACAAAATGGCGGCAGCCATTGTATCTGCTGTGTGTTAGGGATGCGTGACATCACTGCAGAACACGACGTGTGGAATTGTGTACTACATACGTGTATTATGTGACGGGAATTTCTCTGCGGGATACAGTAACACTGGGAGGAGGGCATACTGGGATGTGTAGTTCCACAGCAGCTGGAGGGCCGCAGGTTGAAGACCCATGCTCTGCGGGATACAGTAACATTGTGGGAGGGCATGCTGGGATGTGTAGTTACTCAGCAGCTGGAGGGCCACAGGTGGAAGACCCATGCTCTGCGGGATACAGTAACACTGGGAGGAGGGCATGCTGGGATGTGTAGTTCCACAGCAGCTGGAGGGCCGCAGGTTGAAGACCCATGCTCTGCGGGATACAGTAACACTGTGGGAGGGCATGCTGGGATGTGTAGTTCCTCAGCAGCTAGAGGGCCGCAGGTTGAAGACCCATGCTCTGCGGGATACAGTAACATTGTGGGAGGGCATGCTGGGATGTGTAGTTACTCAGCAGCTGGAGGGCCATAGGTGGAAGACCCATGCTCTGCGGGATACAGTAACACTGGGAGGAGGGCATGCTGGGATGTGTAGTTCCACAGCAGCTGGAGGGCCGCAGGTTGAAGACCCATGCTCTGCGGGATACAGTAACATTGTGGGAGGGCATGCTGGGATGTGTAGTTCCACAGCAGCTGGAGGGCCGCAGGTTGAAGACCCATGCTCTGTGGGATACAGTAACATTGTGGGAGGGCATGCTGGGATGTGTAGTTCCTCAGCAGCTGGAGGGCCACAGGTGGAAGACCCATGCTCTGCGGGATACAGTAACACTGTGGGAGGGCATGCTGGGATGTGTAGTTCCTCAGCAGCTGGAGGGCCACAGGTGGAAGACCCATGCTCTGCGGGATACAGTAACATTGTGGGAGGGCATGCTGGGATGTGTAGTTCCTCAGCAGCTGGAGGGCCACAGGTGGAAGACCCATGCTCTGCGGGATACAGTAACACTGTGGGAGGGCATGCTGGGATGTGTAGTTCCACAGCAGCTGGAGGGCCGCAGGTTGAAGACCCATGCTCTGCGGGATACAGTAACACTGTGGGAGGGCATGCTGGGATGTGTAGTTCCTCAGCGGCTGGAGGGCCACAGGTGGAAGACCCATGCTCTGCGGGATACAGTAACACTGTGGGCGGGCGCTGTTATTAATAGTACATACATCAGCATTAGTCACCTCTCTGTACACTGGGTGCCGGCAGTACATAATGCACAGGTTGAATAATCTTCTCCAATAACGCTATTGATATCTTCCTTTGTTGCTGAGAGACTGCCAATAAGCTGCACATCGATTGGGCGAGCTGCGCTTCATCTCTTTGGGTTAATTGGTCGCTATGGGAATTACTCCAGCTTCTTGGTGTAGTATTGCCTGTAGGAGGTTTCAGTGTAGGATAATGCGTCTTACTGCATGTTCCACTTACCCCACATGGTGCACAGCCTCACCTGATTGCAAGCAGTGTGTGTAGGAAAGTGACACTGGCCACTTGTTCAGGGGATAACATTTACCATCTCCTAGTGGGAAGAGCTGGGTAGATTTAGGGCACTGTAACGTAGCATTACGTATGCAGATACAGCCGCAGCCACACACAGATTATAGGCATGCTGCATATCATATTACTGACACTGTAACGTAGCATTCCATATGCAGATACAGCCGCAGTCACACACAGAATATAGGCATGCTGCATATCATATTACTGACACTGTAATGTAGCATTCCATATGCAGATACAGCCGCAGTCACACACAGAATATAGGCATGCTGCATATCATATTACTGACACTGTAACGCAGCATTCCGTATGCAGATACAACCGCAGCCACACACAGAATATAGGCATGCTGCATATCATATTACTGACACTGTAACGTAGCATTCCGTATGCAGATACAGCCGCAGTCACACACAGAATATAGGCATGCCACATATCCTATTACTGACACTGTAACGTAGCATTCCGTATGCAGATACAGCCGCAGCCACACACAGAATATACGCATGCTGCATATCATATTACTGACACTGTAATGTAGCATTACGTATGCAGATACAGCTGCAGTCACACACAGAATATAGGCATGCTGCATATCATATTACTGACACTGTAACGCAGCATTCCGTATGCAGATACAACCGCAGCCACACACAGAATATAGGCATGCTGCATATCATATTACTGACACTGTAACGTAGCATTCCGTATGCAGATACAGCCGCAGCCACACACAGAATATACGCATGCTGCATATCATATTACTGACACTGTAATGTAGCATTACATATGCAGATACAGCCGCAGTCACACACAGAATATAGGCATGCCAGATATCCTATTACTGACACTGTAAAGCAGCATTACATATGCAGATTACTGACACTTTAGCATAGCATTACATATGCAGATACAGCCGCAGTCACACACAGAACACAGATCACATATCCTATTACTGACACTGTAAAGAAGTATTCCATATGCAGATACAGCCGCAGTCACACACAGAATATAGGCATGCTGCATATCATATTACTGGCACTGTAACGTAGCATTCCGTATGCAGATACAGCCGCAGTCACACACAGAATATAGGCATGCTGCATATCATATTACTGACACTGTAACGCAGCATTCCATATGCAGATACAGCCGCAGCAACACACAGAATATAGGCATGCTGCATATCATATTACTGACACTGTAACGTAGCATTCCGTATGCAGATACAGCCGCAGTCACACACAGAATATAGGCATGCCACATATCCTATTACTGACACTGTAACGTAGCATTCCGTATGCAGATACAGCCGCAGCCACACACAGAATATACGCATGCTGCATATCATATTACTGACACTGTAACGTAGCATTCCGTATGCAGATACAGCTGCAGCCACACACAGAATATAGGCATGCCACATATCCTATTACTGACACTGTAAAGCAGCATTACATATGCAGATTACTGACACTTTAGCATAACATTACATATGCAGATACAGCCGCAGTCACACACAGAACACAGACCACATATCCTATTACTGACACTGTAAAGAAGTATTCCATATGCAGATACAGCCGCAGTCACACACAGAATATAGGCATGCCACATATCCTATTACGGACACTGTACGCAGCATTCCATATACAGATACAGCCACAGTCACACACAGAATATAGGCATGCCGCATATCCTATTACTGACACTGTAATGTAGCATACTGTATGCAGATACAGCCGCATTCACACACAGAATATAGGCATGCTGCATATCCTATTACTGACACTGTAACATAGCATTCCATAAGCAGATACAGCCGCAGTCACACACAGAACACAGTCCACACACCCTATTACTGACACTGTAACGTACCATTCCATATGCAGATACAGCCGCAGACGCACAGAATATAGACATGCCGCATATCCTATTACTGACACTGTAACGTAGCATTCCATATGCAGATACAGCCGCAGTCACACACAGAACATAGGCATGCCACATATCCTATTACTGACACTGTACGCAGCATTCCATATGCAGATAGAGCTGCAGACGCACAGAATATAGACATGCCCCATATCAGTTTAATAAGCAGAGTCTATTTGTGTGTCTTATTCACATAGCAATTTTGGGAAAAATACACAAAAAGACGCCGCGTTAGTAAAGCGCTCACGACTAGGCGTGACTAGAAGAACTGTCTAACGTGACTGTAGCAAGGATGTAGGCGGACACTGTAGAGGCTAAAGGACCTCTGAGGTCAGGGGGAGGAGCAAGGCCGGTGGGAGAGCACTATCACTATCCACGTTGACAAGTACTCACTTTAGTAGCCCGAAGCAAACCCGCGAGGGTGCATTATGGGTCCCATGTTCTGCGCATGCGCGGCCCAGGAGATGCAATCACTGGTTGACAGGCAGAGGCGTCATGGAGTGGTGGCGGCGTGGTATTGCGGGGGCATGTCCACAGAAATGCAGGCGGGTCTGGGCTGCTTTCGAGGCGGCTGTGTGATGTCAGACTTGGCCTCTGCAAGAAAAAACATGGCGGTGGTGCGCCTGCCTTCGCAGAAAGGGGGCTACCCTTACTTTGCCGGGTCTGCGATGCAATTAGCGCACTGGGCGGCCCCCAGCATGTAAGTCCTCTCCTAGCGTAACGCTGACTCCCTGTGAGACCGCGCCTGGGAGGTGGCGAGACTGCGGCTTGAGTTTTGGAAATATGAAGGGTCTGATTGGGTTGGTGCCGCTGTTCCTGTGCCGCTGTATGGGGTGAGAGGAACGACCAGTCACGGCATGACACACCATTGTAGGCCACGCACTGGGGATAAGACGAGGGACAGTCTAATTAATGATGATTTATTATATTACTGTTATCCCAATGGGCGCTGATAGTGATTTCCTGACTATATGACTTTGTAGTTCAGCAAATAGACATCCCCAGGTCCTTAATGGTTCCCAATGGTTACGGAATTGGTGACGGCGCAGAGCATATATGGTTCTGTGTGAAGGGATTGGCTGCAGCGACTGCCCCCGCTCTGTGGTGGGAGAATGGTTCCGCGTCTAGCCTTGTGTATAATATACTGAGCGGTGATGCTTGGCGTGATCTCTGAGACTCTGTGTATCTGTCACAGGACTGTTCCAGGAGAAGCCGCGCAGCCTGCAAAACAACATCCGTACCTCATCAGACAAGAAGAAGAGGGGGTCACTCTCAGCCTGGAACACCAGGACGTCCACCGGTGACGCTGGGCATGAAGGTGAGTGCTAGATGGTCTGACGCAGGGTCTAGCGATCCGGATAATGGTCATACAGCGCCGCGCACTACAGCTCTGATATCATGTGCACCAGTGTGTCCTTAATGGTGGCGCATCGCAACCGCAAATAACTAAAAGAGACCCCCATTGGCATGTGCAGGAAAATGCCCCCTGGCGGTGGTTTTCACCCTCTGCCCGTGGTTCTCACACTCTGGTAGCCCTCTAGCCGTGGTTCTCACCCTCCGGTAGCTTTCTGGCTGTGGTTCTCACCCTCTGTTAGCCCTCTGACCATGGTTCTCACCCTCGTGTACCCCTCTGGCAGTGGTTCTCACACTCGTGTACCCCTCTGGCAGTGGTTCTCACACTCTGGTAGCCTTCTGGCTGTGGTTCTCACCCTCTGCCCGTGGTTCTCACACTCTGGTAGCCCTCTGGCCGTGGTTCTCACCCTCTGCCCGTGGTTCTCACACTCTGGTAGCCCTCTGGCCGTGGTTCTCACACTCTGGTAGCTTTCTGGCTGTGGTTCTCACACTCTGGTAGCCCTCTGACCATGGTTATCACCCTCGTGTACCCCTCTGGCAGTGGTTCTCACACTCTGGTAGCCCTCTGGCAGTGGTTCTCACACTCTGGTAGCCCTCTGCCCGTGGTTCTCACACTCTGGTAGCCCTCTGGCCGTGGTTCTCACCCTCCGGTAGCTTTCTGGCTGTGGTTCTCACCCTCTGTTAGCCCTCTGACCGTGGTTCTCACCCTTGTGTACCCCTCTGGCAGTGGTTCTCACACTCTGGTAGCCCTCTGGCCGTAGTTATCACCCTTGTGTACCCCTCTGGCAGTGGTTCTCACCCTCTGGTAGCCCCCTGGCCGTGGTTCTCACCCTCTGGTAGCCCTCTGGCAGTGGTTCTCACCCTCTAGTAGCCCGCTGGCAGTGGTTCTCACCCTCTGGCAGTGGTTCTCACCCTCTGGCAGTGGTTCTCACCCTCTGGTAGCCCTCTGGCAGTGGTCCTCACCCTCTGGTAGCCCTCTGGCCGTGATTCTCACCCTCTGGCAGTGGTTCTCACCCTCTGGTAGCCCTCTGGCAGTGGTCCTCACCCTCAGGTAGCCCTTTGGCCGTGATTCTCACCCTCTGGCAGTGGTTCTCACTTTCTGGTAGCCCTCTGGCAGTGGTTCTCACCCTCTGGTAGCCCTCTGGCCGTGATTCTCACCCTCTGGGAGTGGTTCTCACCCTCAGGTACCCCTAACATGTCCTATATTGAGGATCGCTGCCTGTGGAAGCAGGAGGGTAATTACTGACTAGAGACATCCGCCTAAGGGCTGGGCGCCACTGACCCATAATGATCTAAGTGGCGCGCAGCCATATACACAGCCATACATCGCAGATAGCGCAATTGCTTGGGCAGAGCTTGAAGTTATACGGGGGGCAGTTAAAACATCTGTTGCAAAGATGGAAAGCTCTACACCCTAGTGGCAAGTGGTTATTATTTTTATTATTGCCATTGTAAACCAGTGAGATTGTGTGATGACAGCCCGGCACAGTCTGAGGTGTTGCTAGGAGCTACAGAACCTCTTTGCAGCAGGTCTCCAGGCCCCAGATACCCCTGCGCTGCGTTCTGCGAGGCTGATCCGTTTCCTGCTGATGTACAGCTGATCTCTGTATCCTCTCAGATCTGCAGAGAACGCTCTATGTGACCAGATGTAAGTGGGAGAGACGGACTACAATATACAGACTGTCCTTTAATGCGACTGCCCCCGCCCCCTGGCAGACAGCGGTGCCGGGCGACGATGACATCACCTCCTTCCAGGTAAGAGTACCGGTGCTAGTGACATCACAGAGGATGTATAGCGTACAAATACACGGGGGACTCACAGGAGAGCTCCCCTCATTCTCACGGGGGGATTACCAGCACATTAGTGACAATACAGCGTTCTGTACCTATATAGTTCTCAGTATTACATCATTTATCCAGGAGAAGGCAAACCTACAGACAGGGCGAGAGCAAACCGCGGAGCTGACACTTTATTCACTGCAGCCGTCATTACTCTTATTATACAAATGTGTCCTACAGTATGAGCTTATACTCCCCGTGTAAGATAATGTACCGCGAATGGTTACCCGCATTCCAAGCTAGCGGCATGGGGTACCCGTATTCCACTAGCGGCATGTGATTACCCGCATTACCAGATAGTGACATGGGGTTACCTGAATACCCAGCCAGCATTATGAGGTTACCCGCATCTCAGTTAGCATTGTGGGGTTACCCGCATTCCCAGCAACCAGTGAGAGGTTACCCGCGTCTCAGCTAGCAGCTAGAATGTGGGGTTACCCGCATTCCCAGGCAGCAGTTTTTTGAAGTTTTAGTGCAAAATTAATTTTATAGAAGTCTCCGGCATCTACTAACATCAATACCTCTCCTGTATTTCTCCATTCTTCCAACATTGCATCCATTATACCCATCCGTGTTCAGGTGGGATAGGAACGGCAGGCTTGGGGGGAGGGAGGTGATATCCACAGTCTCTGGTGCTGGGGAGAGGTCTCCTGTCAGTGTCTATAGTGCACCACCTCCTCCCCCGGCAGCAGCAGTGCAGCTTGTTAGGATTGCATGCACGTTACCCGGCTGCTGAGTAGATGACATGTAAAGCAGCGGAGCGCTGTGTTGTGCGGATCAGGCATGGATGTGTGTGTGATATACACAGTCTCTGGTGCTGGGGAGAAGTCTCCTGTCAGTGTCTATAGTGCACCACCTCCTCCCCCGGCAGCAGCAGTGCAGCTTGTTAGGATTGCATGCACGTTACCCGGCTGCTGAGAAGATGGCAGGTAAAGCAGCGGAGCGCTGTGTTGTGCGGATCAGGCATGGATGTGTGTGTGTGATATACACAGTCTCTGGTGCTGGGGAGAGGTCTCCTGTCAGTGGCTATAGTGCACCACCTCCTCTCCCGGCAGCAGCAGTGCAGCTTGTTAGGATTGCATGCACGTTACCCGGCTGCTGCGTAGATGACATGTAAAGCAGCGGAGCGCTGTGTTGTGCAGATCAGGCATGGATGTGTGTGTGTGTGTGTGTGTGTGTGATATACATAGTCTCTGGTGCTGGGGAGAGGTCCCCTGTCAGTGACTATAGTGCACCACCTCCTCTCCCGGCAGCAGCAGTGCAGGTTGTTAGGATTGCATCCACGTTACCCGGCTGCTGAGTAGATGACATGTAAAGCAGCGGAGCGCTGTGTTGTGCGGATCAGGCATGGATGGATGTGTGTGTGTGATATACACAGTCTCTGGTGCTGGGGAGAGCTCCCCTGTCAGTGGCTATAGTGCACCACCTCCTCTCCCGGCAGCAGCAGTGCAGCTTGTTAGGATTGCATGCACGTTACCCGGCTGCTGAGTAGATGACATGTAAAGCAGCGGAGCGCTGTGTTGTGTGGATTAGGCATGGATGTGTGTGTGTGTGTGTGTGTGTGTGTGTGTGTGTGTGTGTGTGTGTGTGTGTGTGTGATATACACAGTCTCTGGTGCTGGGGAGAGGTCTCCTGTCAGTGTCTATAGTGCACCACCTCCTCTCCCGGCAGCTGCAGTGCAGCTTGTTAGGATTGCATGCACGTTACCCGGCTGCTGCGTAGATGACATGTAAAGCAGCGGAGCGCTGTGTTGTGCAGATCAGGCATGGATGTGTGTGTGATATACACAGTCTCTGGTGCTGGGGAGAGGTCTCCTGTCAGTGGCTATAGTGCACCACCTCCTCTCCCGGCAGCTGCAGTGCAGCTTGTTAGGATTGCATGCACGTTACCCGGCTGCTGCGTAGATGACATGTAAAGCAGCGGAGCGCTGTGTTGTGCAGATCAGGCATGGATGTGTGTGTGTGTGTGTGTGTGTGTGTGTGATATACATAGTCTCTGGTGCTGGGGAGAGGTCCCCTGTCAGTGACTATAGTGCACCACCTCCTCTCCCGGCAGCAGCAGTGCAGGTTGTTAGGATTGCATCCACGTTACCCGGCTGCTGAGTAGATGACATGTAAAGCAGCGGAGCGCTGTGTTGTGCGGATCAGGCATGGATGGATGTGTGTGTGTGATATACATAGTCTCTGGTGCTGGGGAGAGGTCTCCTGTCAGTGTCTATAGTGCACCACCTCCTCCCCCGGCAGCAGCAGTGCAGCTTGTTAGGATTGCATGCACGTTACCCGGCTGCTGAGTAGATGACATGTAAAGCAGCGGAGCGCTGTGTTGTGCGGATCAGGCATGGATGTGTGTGTGATATACACAGTCTCTGGTGCTGGGGAGAGGTCCCCTGTCAGTGTCTATAGTGCACCACCTCCTCTCCCGGCAGCTGCAGTGCAGGTTGTTAGGATTGCATGCACGTTACCCGGCTGCTGCGTAGATGACATGTAAAGCAGCGGAGCGCTGTGTTGTGCAGATCAGGCATGGATGTGTGTGTGTGTGTGTGTGTGTGTGTGTGTGTGTGTGTGTGTGTGTGTGTGATATACATAGTCTCTGTTGCTGGGGAGAGGTCCCCTGTCAGTGACTATAGTGCACCACCTCCTCTCCCGGCAGCAGCAGTGCAGGTTGTTAGGATTGCATGCACGTTACCCGGCTGCTGAGTAGATGACATGTAAAGCAGCGGAGCTCTGTGTTGTGCGGATCAGGCATGGATGGATGTGTGTGTGTGATATACACAGTCTCTGGTGCTGGGGAGAGCTCCCCTGTCAGTGGCTATAGTGCACCACCTCCTCTCCCGGCAGCAGCAGTGCAGCTTGTTAGGATTGCATGCACGTTACCCGGCTGCTGAGTAGATGACATGTAAAGCAGCGGAGCGCTGTGTTGTGCAGATAAGGCATGGATGTGTGTGTGTGTGTGTGTGTGTGTGTGTGTGATATACACAGTCTCTGGTGCTGGGGAGAGGTCTCCTGTCAGTGTCTATAGTGCACCACCTCCTCCCCCGGCAGCAGCAGTGCAGCTTGTTAGGATTGCATGCACGTTACCCGGCTGCTGAGTAGATGACATGTAAAGCAGCGGAGCGCTGTGTTGTGCGGATCAGGCATGGATGTGTGTGTGATATACACAGTCTCTGGTGCTGGGGAGAGGTCCCCTGTCAGTGTCTATAGTGCACCACCTCCTCTCCCGGCAGCTGCAGTGCAGGTTGTTAGGATTGCATGCACGTTACCCGGCTGCTGCGTATATGACATGTAAAGCAGCAGAGCGCTGTGTTGTGCAGATCAGGCATGGATGTGTGTGTGTGTGTGTGTGTGTGTGTGTGTGTGTGTGTGTGTGATATACATAGTCTCTGGTGCTGGGGAGAGGTCCCCTGTCTGTGACTATAGTGCACCACCTCCTCTCCCGGCAGCAGCAGTGCAGGTTGTTAGGATTGCATCCACGTTACCCGGCTGCTGAGTAGATGACATGTAAAGCAGCGGAGCGCTGTGTTGTGCGGATCAGGCATGGATGGATGTGTGTGTGTGATATACACAGTCTCTGGTGCTGGGGAGAGCTCCCCTGTCAGTGGCTATAGTGCACCACCTCCTCTCCCGGCAGCAGCAGTGCAGCTTGTTAGGATTGCATGCACGTTACCCGGCTGCTGAGTAGATGGCAGGTAAAGCAGCGGAGCGCTGTGTTGTGCGGATCAGGCATGGATGTGTGTGTGATATACACAGTCTCTGGTGCTGGGGAGAGGTCCCCTGTCAGTGTCTATAGTGCACCACCTCCTCTCCCGGCAGCTGCAGTGCAGGTTGTTAGGATTGCATGCACGTTACCCGGCTGCTGCGTAGATGACATGTAAAGCAGCGGAGCGCTGTGTTGTGCAGATCAGGCATGGATGTGTGTGTGTGTGTGTGTGTGATATACATAGTCTCTGGTGCTGGGGAGAGGTCCCCTGTCTGTGACTATAGTGCACCACCTCCTCTCCCGGCAGCAGCAGTGCAGGTTGTTAGGATTGCATCCACGTTACCCGGCTGCTGAGTAGATGACATATAAAGCAGCGGAGCGCTGTGTTGTGCGGATCAGGCATGGATGGATGTGTGTGTGTGATATACACAGTCTCTGGTGCTGGGGAGAGCTCCCCTGTCAGTGGCTATAGTGCACCACCTCCTCTCCCGGCAGCAGCAGTGCAGCTTGTTAGGATTGCATGCACGTTACCCGGCTGCTGAGTAGATGACATGTAAAGCAGCGGAGCGCTGTGTTGTGCAGATCAGGCATGGATGTGTGTGTGTGTGTGTGTGTGTGTGTGTGTGTGATATACATAGTCTCTGTTGCTGGGGAGAGGTCCCCTGTCAGTGACTATAGTGCACCACCTCCTCTCCCGGCAGCAGCAGTGCAGGTTGTTAGGATTGCATGCACGTTACCCGGCTGCTGAGTAGATGACATGTAAAGCAGCGGAGCTCTGTGTTGTGCGGATCAGGCATGGATGGATGTGTGTGTGTGATATACACAGTCTCTGGTGCTGGGGAGAGCTCCCCTGTCAGTGGCTATAGTGCACCACCTCCTCTCCCGGCAGCAGCAGTGCAGCTTGTTAGGATTGCATGCACGTTACCCGGCTACTGAGTAGATGGCAGGTAAAGCAGCGGAGCGCTGTGTTGTGCGGATCAGGCATGGATGTGTGTGTGATATACACAGTCTCTGGTGCTGGGGAGAGGTCCCCTGTCAGTGGCTATAGTGCACCACCTCCTCTCCCGGAAGCAGCAGTGCAGGTTGTTAGGATTGTATGCACGTTACCCGGCTACTGAGTAGATGGCATGTAAGGCAGCGGAGCTCTGTGTTGTGCGGATCAGGCATGGATGTGTGTGTGATATACACAGTCTCTGGTGCTGGGGAGAGGTCCCCTGTCAGTGGCTATAGTGCACCACCTCCTCTCCCGGCAGCTGCAGTGCAGCTTGTTAGGATTGCATGCACGTTACCCGGCTGCTGAGTAGATGACATGTAAAGCAGCGGAGCGCTGTGTTGTGCGGATCAGGCATGGATGTGTGTGTGATATACACAGTCTCTGGTGCTGGGGAGAGGTCCCCTGTCAGTGGCTATAGTGCACCACCTCCTCTCCCGGCAGCAGCAGTGCAGCTTGTTAGGATTGCATGCACGTTACCCGGCTGCTGAGTAGATGACATGTAAGGCAGCGGAGCGCTGTGTTGTGCGGATCAGGCATGGATGTGTGTGTGATATACATAGTCTCTGGTGCTGGGGAGAGGTCCCCTGTCAGTGGCTATAGTGCACCACCTCCTCTCCCGGCAGCAGCAGTGCAGCTTGTTAGGATTGCATGCACGTTACCCGGCTGCTGAGTAGATGACATGTAAGGCAGCGGAGCGCTGTGTTGTGCGGATCAGGCATGGATGTGTGTGTGATATACATAGTCTCTGGTGCTGGGGAGAGGTCCCCTGTCAGTGGCTATAGTGCACCACCTCCTCTCCCGGCAGCAGCAGTGCAGCTTGTTAGGATTGCATGCACGTTACCCGGCTGCTGAGTAGATGACATGTAAGGCAGCGGAGCGCTGTGTTGTGCGGATCAGGCATGGATGTGTGTGTGATATACATAGTCTCTGGTGCTGGGGAGAGGTCCCCTGTCAGTGGCTATAGTGCACCACCTCCTCTCCCGGAAGCAGCAGTGCAGGTTGTTAGGATTGTATGCACGTTACCCGGCTACTGAGTAGATGGCATGTAAGGCAGCGGAGCTCTGTGTTGTGCGGATCAGGCATGGATGTGTGTGTGATATACACAGTCTCTGGTGCTGGGGAGAGGTCCCCTGTCAGTGGCTATAGTGCACCACCTCCTCTCCCGGCAGCTGCAGTGCAGCTTGTTAGGATTGCATGCACGTTACCCGGCTGCTGAGTAGATGACATGTAAGGCAGCGGAGCGCTGTGTTGTGCGGATCAGGCTTGGGGTAACATGTTGATATGCAGCTTTTTCTCATTACCAGAGACTGACATCTTTTTAGCACAGATATAAAAGTGCCGCCGGCTGTGTTATTACACGTGCTCCGCTCTGGACGGCAGAGCATTACAGTACAGCGGAGATGCGTCTCCCTCCTTTGAAGTCATTTTATGTTGTGCAGAACGATATTTTTTAAGCATCTCAAGCAGCGCTTCAAAAGAATGACATCTACGGATGAGTACCTGCGGATTAGCCGGAATGTTCTAGGGCAGGAGAATGTGACACTGGGCTAAGGATAAAGATTTTCTTGGCAGAGTTCTCACAGTGCTTTAAGCAGCTGACACTGTGCCAGGCGTTGTGCGATTCCGCCTGAGTGCAGATGCCACAGCCTGTAGCTGGCACAGCGCTAAATGTCGCCGGGAATTAAATAGCGTTTTAGTCAGTCCTGAAATATGTCAGCTAGAGATGGGAATTAGGGTGACAGAAGAGGCCATGACCCAGGGCACAGAGTCACATGCTGAGGGCCTCAGGCTGAGGTGACCCAGGTATGGAGAAACGTGGTACAGAGACACCAGGTATGGAGAAACGTGGTACAGAGACACCAGGTATGGAGAAACGTGGTACAGAGACACCAGGGGGTATATTTACTAAAATTTGTATTTTCCCGTCTGAGGTCAAAGTTCAATCACGAATGACATCGAAAGTGTAAAGTTGCAACTTTTTGAATTGATTACGACTAATTTACTAAGCTGCCATATTCTGCATTTTCGGGTTTTCCGATGTCGATGTCATTCGTTTTTTTTTTGCAGTGTTTTACGTGAGTGACTTGTAAAACACTGCCGACTTTAACACAATGAATCTCGGCCGGATCTGTGAGATCCGTGCTGGGCTTCATTGTGCACCTTTTTAAAAAATTAAATCAGTGTTAAAATAAATAAAAAAATTGTGTGGGGTCCCCCCTCCTAAGCCAAACCAGCCTCGGGCTCTTTGAGCCGATCCTGGTTGAAAAAATATGGGGGAAAAAATGTCAGGGGTTCCCCCATATTTAAACAACCAGCACCGGGCTCTGCGCCTGGTCCTGGTTCCAAAAATACGGGGGACAAAAAGCGTAGGGGTCCCCCGTATTTCTGAAACCAGCACCGGGCTCCACTAGCCAGATACATAATGCCACAGCCGGGGGACACTTTTATCTAGGTCCCTGCGGCCCTGGCATTACATAACTAACTAGTCACCCCTCCAGCCACCCAAGGACCAGGGGTGAAGCCCGAGGCTGTCCCCCCCATCCAAGGGCTGCGGATGGGAGGCTGATAGCCTTTTTGTAAAAAAATTAATATTGTTTTTAGTAGCAGTACTACAAGTCCCAGCAAGCCTCCCCCGCAAGCTGGTACTTGGAGAACCACAAGTACCAGCATGCGGAGGAAAACCGGGCCCGCTGGTACCTGTAGTACTACTACTAAAAAAATACCCCAATAAAAACATAAGACACACACCTTGAAAGTAATACTTTAATACATACATCCACACCTCCATATACACATACTTACCTATGTTCACACGCAGGTCGGTCCTCTTCTCCATGTAGAATCCATGGTGTACCTGTGGAAAAAATTATACTCACAAAATCCAGTGAATCCAGTGTAGATGGCTCCTCTTTTAATCCATTTGTAATCCAGGTACTTTGCAAAATAAAAAAACGGACACCCGACCTCGCACTGAAAGGGGCCCCATGTTTTCACATGGGACCCCTTTCCCCGAATGCCAGGAACCCCCTCTGACTTATGTCTAAGACGGTTCCATCAGCCAATCAGGGAGCGCCACGTTGTGGCACCCTCCTGATTGGCTGTGTGCTCCTGTAGTGTATGACAGGCTGCACACGGCAGAGATACAATGTAGCGCCTATGCGCTCCATTGTAACCAATGGTGGGAACTTTGTGGTCAGCGGTTGACCGAAAGTAACCTTACCGCACTGTTACGCTGTATAGCACACAGGGCACACTGCTACAGGGAGAGGGCAGCAATCTCCGCACTGCACAGTGTTACGCTGTATAGCACACAGGGCACACTGCTACAGGGAGAGGCAGCAATCTCCGCACTGCACAGTGTTACGCTGTATAGCACACAAGGCACACTGCTACAGGGAGAGGGCAGCAATCTCCCGCACTGCACAGTGTTACGCTGTATAGCACACAGGGCACACTGCTACAGGGAGAGGCAGCAATCTCCGCACTGCACAGTGTTACGCTGTATAGCACACAGGGCACACTGCTACAGGGTGAGGCAGCAATCTCCGCACTGCACAGTGTTACGCTGTATAGCACACAGGGCACACTGCTACAGGGAGAGGCAGCAATCTCCGCACTGCACAGTGTTACGCTGTATAGCACACAAGGCACACTGCTACAGGGAGATGGCAGCAATCTCCCGCACTGCACAGTGTTACGCTGTATAGCACACAGGGCACACTGCTACAGGGAGAGGCAGCAATCTCTGCACTGCACAGTGTTACGCTGTATAGCACACAGGGCACACTGCTACAGGGAGAGGCAGCAATCTCCGCACTGCACAGTGTTACGCTGTATAGCACACAAGGCACACTGCTACAGGGAGATGGCAGCAATCTCCCGCACTGCACAGTGTTACGCTGTATAGCACACAGGGCACACTGCTACAGGGAGAGGCAGCAATCTCCCGCACTGGACAGTGTTACGCTGTATAGCACACAGGACACACTGCTACAGGGAGAGGGCAGCAATCTCCGCACTGCACAGTGTTACGCTGTATAGCACACAGGGCACACTGCTACAGGGAGAGGCAGCAATCTCCCGCACTGGACAGTGTTACGCTGTATAGCACACAGGGCACACTGCTACAGGGAGAGGGCAGCAATCTCCGCACTGCACAGTGTTACGCTGTATAGCACACAGGGCACACTGCTACAGGGAGAGGCAGCAATCTCCGCACTGCACAGTGTTACGCTGTATAGCACACAAGGCACACTGCTACAGGGAGAGGGCAGCAATCTCCCGCACTGCACAGTGTTACGCTGTATAGCACACAGGGCACACTGCTACAGGGAGAAGGCAGCAATCTCCCGCACTGCACAGTGTTACGCTGTATAGCACACAGGGCACACTGCTACAGGGAGAGGCAGCAATCTCCGCACTGCACAGTGTTACGCTGTATAGCACACAGGGCACACTGCTACAGGGAGAGGCAGCAATCTCCGCACTGCACAGTGTTACGCTGTATAGCACACAGGGCACACTGCTACAGGGAGAGGCAGCAATCTCCGCACTGCACAGTGTTACGCTGTATAGCACACAGGGCACACTGCTACAGGGAGAGGCAGCAATCTCCGCACTGCACAGTGTTACGCTGTATAGCACACAAGGCACACTGCTATAGGGAGATGGCAGCAATCTCCCACACTGCACAGTGTTACGCTGTATAGCACACAGGGCACACTGCTACAGGGAGAGGCAGCAATCTCCGCACTGCACAGTGTTACGCTGTATAGCACACAGAGCACACTGCTACAGGGAGAGGCAGCAATCTCCGCACTGCACAGTGTTACGCTGTATAGCACACAAGGCACACTGCTACAGGGAGATGGCAGCAATCTCCCGCACTGCACAGTGTTACGCTGTATAGCACACAGGGCACACTGCTACAGGGAGAGGCAGCAATCTCCCGCACTGGACAGTGTTACGCTGTATAGCACACAGGGCACACTGCTACAGGGAGAGGGCAGCAATCTCCGCACTGCACAGTGTTACGCTGTATAGCACACAGGGCACACTGCTACAGGGAGAGGCAGCAATCTCCCGCACTGGACAGTGTTACGCTGTATAGCACACAGGGCACACTGCTACAGGGAGAGGGCAGCAATCTCCGCACTGCACAGTGTTACGCTGTATAGCACACAGGGCACACTGCTACAGGGAGAGGCAGCAATCTCCGCACTGCACAGTGTTACGCTGTATAGCACACAAGGCACACTGCTACAGGGAGAGTGCAGCAATCTCCCGCACTGCACAGTGTTACGCTGTATAGCACACAGGGCACACTGCTACAGGGAGAGGGCAGCAATCTCCGCACTGCACAGTGTTACGCTGTATAGCACACAGGGCACACTGCTACAGGGAGAGGCAGCAATCTCCGCACTGCACAGTGTTACGCTGTATAGCACACAAGGCACACTGCTACAGGGAGAGTGCAGCAATCTCCCGCACTGCACAGTGTTACGCTGTATAGCACACAGGTCACACTGCTACAGGGAGAGGCAGCAATCTCCGCACTGCACAGTGTTACGCTGTATAGCACACAAGGCACACTGCTACAGGGAGAGGGCAGCAATCTCCCGCACTGCACAGTGTTACGCTGTATAGCACACAGGACACACTGCTACATGGAGATGGCAGCAATCTCCCGCACTGCACAGTGTTACGCTGTATAGCACACAGGGCACACTGCTACAGGGAGAGGCAGCAATCTCCGCACTGCGCAGTGTTACGCTGTATAGCACACAAGGCACACTGCTACAGGGAGAGGGCAGCAATCTCCACACTGCGCAGTGTTACGCTGTATAGCACACAGGGCACACTGCTACAGGGAGAGGCAGCAATCTCCGCACTGCACAGTGTTACGCTGTATAGCACACAAGGCACACTGCTACAGGGAGAGGGCAGCAATCTCCACACTGCACAGTGTTACACTGTATAGCACACAGGGCACACTGCTACAGGGAGAGGGCAGCAATCTCCACACTGCACAGTGTTACGCTGTTCAGCACACAGGGCACACTGCTACAGGGAGAGGGCAGCAATCTCCACACTGCGCAGTGTTACGCTGTATAGCACACAGGGCACACTGCTACAGGGAGAGGCAGCAATCTCCACACTGCACAGTGTTACGCTGTATAGCACACAAGGCACACTGCTACAGGGAGAGGGCAGCAATCTCCACACTGCACAGTGTTACGCTGTTCAGCACACAGGGCACACTGCTACAGGGAGAGGCAGCAATCTCCCGCACTGCACAGTGTTACGCTGTATAGCACACAGGGCACACTGCTACAGGGAGAGGGCAGCAATCTCCGCACTGCACAGTGTTACGCTGTATAGCACACAAGGCACACTGCTACAGGGAGAGGGCAGCAATCTCCAGCACTGCACAGTGTTACGCTGTATAGCACACAGCTCACACTGCTACAGGGAGAGGGAAGCAATCTCCACACTGCGCAGTGTTACGCTGTATAGCACACAGGGCACACTGCTACAGGGAGAGGGAAGCAATCTCCACACTGCGCAGTGTTACGCTGTATAGCACACAGGGCACACTGCTACAGGGAGAGGGCAGCAATCTCCACACTGTGCAGTGTAACGCTGTTCAGCACACAGGGCACACTGCTACAGGGAGAGGCAGCAATCTCCGCACTGCACAGTGTTACGCTGTATAGCACACAAGGCACACTGCTACAGGGAGAGGCAGCAATCTCCGCACTGCACAGTGTTACGCTGTATAGCACACAGGTCACACTGCTACAGGGAGAGGGCAGCAATCTCCACACTGCACAGTGTTACGCTGTATAGCACACAGGGCACACTGCTACAGGGAGAGGCAGCAATCTCCGCACTGCACAGTGTTACGCTGTATAGCACACAGGGCACACTGCTACAGGGAGAGGGCAGCAATCTCCGCACTGCGCAGTGTTACGCTGTATAGCACACAGGTCACACTGCTACAGGGAGAGGGCAGCAATCTCCACACTGCACAGTGTTACGCTGTATAGCACACAGGTCACACTGCTACAGGGAGAGGGTAGCAATCTCCGCACTGCACAGTGTTACGCTGTATAGCACACAGGGCACACTGCTACAGGGAGAGGGCAGCAATCTCCCGCACTGAGCACTGTTACGCTGTATAGCACACAGGGCACACTGCTACAGGGAGAGGGCAGCAATCTCACGCACTGCGCACTGTTACGCTGTATAGCACACAGGGCACACTGCTACAGGGAGAGGCAGCAATCTCCCGCACTGAGCAGTGTTACGCTGTATAGCACACAGGGCACACTGCTACAGGGAGAGGCAGCAATCTCCGCACTGCACAGTGTTACGCTGTATAGCACACAGGGCACACTGCTACAGGGAGAGGGCAGCAATCTCCGCACTGCACAGTGTTACGCTGTATAGCACACAGGGCACACTGCTACAGGGAGAGGGCAGCAATCTCCCGCACTGGACAGTGTTACGCTGTATAGCACACAGGGCACACTGCTACAGGGAGAGGGCAGCAATCTCCGCACTGCACAGTGTTACGCTGTATAGCACACAGGGCACACTGCTACAGGGAGAGGCAGCAATCTCCGCACTGCACAGTGTTACGCTGTATAGCACACAAGGCACACTGCTACAGGGAGAGTGCAGCAATCTCCCGCACTGCACAGTGTTACGCTGTATAGCACACAGGGCACACTGCTACAGGGAGAGGGCAGCAATCTCCGCACTGCACAGTGTTACGCTGTATAGCACACAGGGCACACTGCTACAGGGAGAGGCAGCAATCTCCGCACTGCACAGTGTTACGCTGTATAGCACACAAGGCACACTGCTACAGGGAGAGTGCAGCAATCTCCCGCACTGCACAGTGTTACGCTGTATAGCACACAGGTCACACTGCTACAGGGAGAGGCAGCAATCTCCGCACTGCACAGTGTTACGCTGTATAGCACACAAGGCACACTGCTACAGGGAGAGGGCAGCAATCTCCCGCACTGCACAGTGTTACGCTGTATAGCACACAGGACACACTGCTACATGGAGATGGCAGCAATCTCCCGCACTGCACAGTGTTACGCTGTATAGCACACAGGGCACACTGCTACAGGGAGAGGCAGCAATCTCCGCACTGCGCAGTGTTACGCTGTATAGCACACAAGGCACACTGCTACAGGGAGAGGGCAGCAATCTCCACACTGCGCAGTGTTACGCTGTATAGCACACAGGGCACACTGCTACAGGGAGAGGCAGCAATCTCCGCACTGCACAGTGTTACGCTGTATAGCACACAAGGCACACTGCTACAGGGAGAGGGCAGCAATCTCCACACTGCACAGTGTTACACTGTATAGCACACAGGGCACACTGCTACAGGGAGAGGGCAGCAATCTCCACACTGCACAGTGTTACGCTGTTCAGCACACAGGGCACACTGCTACAGGGAGAGGGCAGCAATCTCCACACTGCGCAGTGTTACGCTGTATAGCACACAGGGCACACTGCTACAGGGAGAGGCAGCAATCTCCACACTGCACAGTGTTACGCTGTATAGCACACAAGGCACACTGCTACAGGGAGAGGGCAGCAATCTCCACACTGCACAGTGTTACGCTGTTCAGCACACAGGGCACACTGCTACAGGGAGAGGCAGCAATCTCCCGCACTGCACAGTGTTACGCTGTATAGCACACAGGGCACACTGCTACAGGGAGAGGGCAGCAATCTCCGCACTGCACAGTGTTACGCTGTATAGCACACAAGGCACACTGCTACAGGGAGAGGGCAGCAATCTCCAGCACTGCACAGTGTTACGCTGTATAGCACACAGCTCACACTGCTACAGGGAGAGGGAAGCAATCTCCACACTGCGCAGTGTTACGCTGTATAGCACACAGGGCACACTGCTACAGGGAGAGGGAAGCAATCTCCACACTGCGCAGTGTTACGCTGTATAGCACACAGGGCACACTGCTACAGGGAGAGGGCAGCAATCTCCACACTGTGCAGTGTAACGCTGTTCAGCACACAGGGCACACTGCTACAGGGAGAGGCAGCAATCTCCGCACTGCACAGTGTTACGCTGTATAGCACACAAGGCACACTGCTACAGGGAGAGGCAGCAATCTCCGCACTGCACAGTGTTACGCTGTATAGCACACAGGTCACACTGCTACAGGGAGAGGGCAGCAATCTCCACACTGCACAGTGTTACGCTGTATAGCACACAGGGCACACTGCTACAGGGAGAGGCAGCAATCTCCGCACTGCACAGTGTTACGCTGTATAGCACACAGGGCACACTGCTACAGGGAGAGGGCAGCAATCTCCGCACTGCGCAGTGTTACGCTGTATAGCACACAGGTCACACTGCTACAGGGAGAGGGCAGCAATCTCCACACTGCACAGTGTTACGCTGTATAGCACACAGGTCACACTGCTACAGGGAGAGGGTAGCAATCTCCGCACTGCACAGTGTTACGCTGTATAGCACACAGGGCACACTGCTACAGGGAGAGGGCAGCAATCTCCCGCACTGAGCACTGTTACGCTGTATAGCACACAGGGCACACTGCTACAGGGAGATGGCAGCAATCTCCCGCACTGCACAGTGTTACGCTGTATAGCACACAGGGCACACTGCTACAGGGAGAGGCAGCAATCTCCGCACTGCACAGTGTTACGCTGTATAGCACACAGGACACACTGCTACAGGGAGAGGGCAGCAATCTCTGCACTGCATAGTGTTACGCTGTATAGCACACAGGGCACACTGCTACAGGGAGAGGCAGCAATCTCCCGCACTGCACAGTGTTACACTGTATAGCACACAGGGCACACTGCTACAGGGAGAGGGTAGCAATCTCCGCAGTGCACAGTGTTACGCTGTATAGTACACACGGCACACTGCTACAGGGAGAGGGCAGCAATCTCCGCACTGCACAGTGTTACACTGTATAGCACACAGGGCACACTGCTACAGGGAGAGGGCAGCAAACTCCCGCACTGCACAGTGTAAGCTGTTCAGCACACAGGGCACGCTTCTACAGGGAGAGGGCAGCAATCTCTGCACTGCGCAGTTTTACACTGTATAGTACACAGGGCACACTGCTACAGGGAGAGGGCAGCAATCTCCCGCACTGCACAGTGTTACACTGTATAGCACACAGGGCACACTGCTACAGGGAGAGGGTAGCAATCTCCGCAGTGCACAGTGTTACGCTGTATAGTACACACGGCACACTGCTACAGGGAGAGGGCAGCAATCTCCGCACTGCACAGTGTTACACTGTATAGCACACAGGGCACACTGCTACAGGGAGAGGGCAGCAAACTCCCGCACTGCACAGTGTAAGCTGTTCAGCACACAGGGCACGCTTCTACAGGGAGAGGGCAGCAATCTCTGCACTGCGCAGTGTTACGCTGTATTAGTGTTCACTCTAGGTGTGAAAAGGGGCAGGGCGCCGGACTCAGGGGTCACATGTGCGCACGTGGCGAAGCCGCGCGCGCGCCCGAAATGGGGGCGCGGCCACGCAAATTAGGGGGCGTGGCCACGCCTCCGTCATTTTAGGGGGCGGTGCGGCCCACAGACGCTACTATAGAGAGCGTCTGTGGCCGCCGACGTCACTGTTGGAGACGTGCCCAGCACCTCCGTCGGTGCTGGGCTTCCCCCAGCCCTCTCCCAATGCGTGAATGGATGCCGCGCGCATGCGCACGGCATCTATACACGCCGGGAGGGCAGGGAGCGGGCGGCTGTTCTAGCAGGGCGCCGCAAAAGGGGCAGGGCGGGTTTTGCCTGTTAAAAAACGGGCAGGGCACGGCGCCCTGCTAAAACAGCCTAGAGTGAACACTATGTATATTACACAGGTCACTCGGGCACCCTGTCTTCCGCACTGCGCAGTGTTGCGATATATATTACACTGCACTCAGGGGCACACTGTCTGCCGCACTGCGCAGTGTTACACTGTATATTTCACAGGGCACTCAAGGTACACTGTCTCCCGCACTGCGCAGTGTTACGCTGTATGGCACTCAGGGGCACACTGTCTCCCGCACTGCATAGTGTTGCGCTGTATATTACACAGGGCATTCAGGGGAACACTGTCTACCGCACTGTGCAGTGTTACGCTGTATAGCACACAGGGCACTCAGGGGCACACTGTCTCCCGCAGTGCGCAGTGTTACACTGTATAGCACACAGGGCACTCAGGGGCACACTGTCTCCCACACTGCGCAGTGTTACGCTGTATAGTACACAGGGCACTCAGGGGCACACTGTCCCCTGCACTGCGCAGTGTTACGCTGTATAGCACACGGGGCACACTGTCTCCCGCACTGCGCAGTGTTAGGCTGTATAGCACTCAGGGGCACACTGTCTCCCTCACTGCACAATGTTACGCTGTATAGCACACACGGGGCACTCAGAGGCACACTGTCTCCTGCTCTGTGTTACGCTGTATATTACACAGGGCACTCAGGCACACTGTCTCCCGCACTGCGCAGTGTTACGCTGTATTTTACACAGGGCACTCAGGGGCCCACTGTCAACCGCACTGCGCAGTGTTACGCTGTATAGCACACAGGGCACTCAGTGGCACACTGTCTCCCACACTGCGCAGTGTTATGCTGTATATTACACAGGGCACTCAGGGGCACGCAGTCTTCCGCACTGCGCAGTGTTGCACTGTATATTACACAGGGCACTTAGGGGCACACTGTCTCCCGCACTGCGCAGTGTTACGCTGTATATTACTAAGGGCATTCAGGGGAACACTGTCTGCCGCAGTGTGCCGTGTTACGCTGTATAGCACACAGGGCAGCCAGGGGCACACGGTCGGCCACACTGTGCAGTGTTATGCTGTATATTACACAAGGCACTCAGGGGCACACTGTCTCCCGCTCTGCGCAGTGGTACACTGTATATTACACAGGGCACTCAGGGACACACTGCCTCCCGCACTGTGCAGTGTAACGCTGTATATTACACAGGGCACTCAGGGGCACACTGTCTCCCGCACTGCACAGTGTTACGCTGTATAGCACAAAGGGCAATCAGACGTACACTGTCTCCCGCACTGCGCAGTGTTGCACTGTATTATTACACAGGGCACTCAGGGGCACACTGTCTCCCGCACTGCGCACATTTGCACTGTATATTACACAGGGCACTCAGAGGCACACGGTCTCCCGCTCTGCGCAGTGTTATTCTGTATATCACACAGGGCACTCAGGGGCACATTGTCTACCACACTGCACAGTGTTGCACTGTATAGCACACAGGGCATTCAGGGGAACACTGTCTACCGCACTGTGCCGTGTTACGCTGTATAGCACGCAGGGCACTCAGTGGCACACTGTCCCCTGCACTGTGCAGTGTTACGCTGTATATTACACAGGGCACTCGGGCTCACTGTCTCCCGCACTGCGCAGTGTTACTCTGTATAGCACATAGGGCACTCAAGGGCCCACTGTCTCCCGCACTGCGTAGTGTTACACTGTATAGCACACAGGGCACTCAGGGGCACACTGTCTCCCGCACTGCGTAGTGTTACACTGTATAGCACACAGGGCACTCAGGGGCACACTGTCTCCCGCACTGCGCAGTGTTACTCTGTATAGCACACAGGGCACTCAGGGGCACACTGTTTCCCGCACTGCGCAGTGTTACGCTGTATAGCACACAGGGCACTCGGGCACACTGTCTCCCGCACTGCGTAGTGTTACACTGTATAGCACACAGGGCACTCAGGGGCACACTGTCTCCCGCACTGCGTAGTGTTACACTGTATAGCACACAGGGCACTCAGGGGCACACTGTTTCCCGCACTGCGCGGTGTTACGCTGTATAGCACACAGGTCACACTGCTACAGGGAGAGGGCAGCAATCTCCCACTGCTCAGTGTTACGCTGTATAGCACACAGGTCACACTGCTACAGGGAGAGGGCAGCAATCTCCCGCACTGAGCACTGTTACGCTGTATAGCACACAGGTCACACTGCTACAGGGAGAGGGTAGCAATCTCCGCACTGCACAGTGTTACGCTGTATAGCACACAGGGCACACTGCTACAGGGAGAGGGTAGCAATCTCCACACTGCGCAGTGTTACACTGTAGAGCACACAGGTCACACTGCTACAGGGAGAGGGCAGCAATCTCCCGCACTGCACAGTGTTACACTGTATAGCACACAGGGCACACTGCTACAGGGAGAGGGCAGCAATCTCCGCAGTGCACAGTGTTACGCTGTATAGTACACACGGCACACTGCTACAGGGAGAGGGCAGCAATCTCCGCACTGCACAGTGTTACACTGTATAGCACACAGGGCACACTGCTACAGGGAGAGGGCAGCAAACTCCCGCACTGCACAGTGTAAGCTGTTCAGCACACAGGGCACGCTTCTACAGGGAGAGGGCAGCAATCTCTGCACTGCGCAGTGTTACGCTGTATTAGTGTTCACTCTAGGTGTGAAAAGGGGCAGGGCGCCGGACTCAGGGGTCACATGTGCGCACGTGGCGAAGCCGCGCGCGCGCCCGAAATGGGGGCGCGGTCACGCAAATTAGGGGGCGTGGCCACGCCTCCGTCATTTTAGGGGGCGGTGCGGCCCACAGACGCTACTATAGAGAGCGTCTGTGGCCGCCGACGTCACTGTTGGAGACGTGCCCAGCACCTCCGTCGGTGCTGGGCTTCCCCCAGCCCTCTCCCAATGCGTGAATGGATGCCGCGCGCATGCGCACGGCATCTATACACGCCGGGAGGGCAGGGAGCGGGCGGCTGTTCTAGCAGGGCGCCGCAAAAGGGGCAGGGCGGGTTTTGCCTGTTAAAAAACGGGCAGGGCGCGGCGCCCTGCTAAAACAGCCTAGAGTGAACACTATGTATATTACACAGGTCACTCGGGCACCCTGTCTTCCGCACTGCGCAGTGTTGCGATATATATTACACTGCACTCAGGGGCACACTGTCTGCCGCACTGCGCAGTGTTACACTGTATATTTCACAGGGCACTCAAGGTACACTGTCTCCCGCACTGCGCAGTGTTACGCTGTATGGCACTCAGGGGCACACTGTCTCCCGCACTGCATAGTGTTGCGCTGTATATTACACAGGGCATTCAGGGGAACACTGTCTACCGCACTGTGCAGTGTTACGCTGTATAGCACACAGGGCACTCAGGGGCACACTGTCTCCCGCAGTGCGCAGTGTTACACTGTATAGCACACAGGGCACTCAGGGGCACACTGTCTCCCACACTGCGCAGTGTTACGCTGTATAGTACACAGGGCACTCAGGGGCACACTGTCCCCTGCACTGCGCAGTGTTACGCTGTATAGCACACGGGGCACACTGTCTCCCGCACTGCGCAGTGTTAGGCTGTATAGCACTCAGGGGCACACTGTCTCCCTCACTGCACAATGTTACGCTGTATAGCACACACGGGGCACTCAGAGGCACACTGTCTCCTGCTCTGTGTTACGCTGTATATTACACAGGGCACTCAGGCACACTGTCTCCCGCACTGCGCAGTGTTACGCTGTATTTTACACAGGGCACTCAGGGGCCCAGTGTCAACCGCACTGCGCAGTGTTACGCTGTATAGCACACAGGGCACTCAGTGGCACACTGTCTCCCACACTGCGCAGTGTTATGCTGTATATTACACAGGGCACTCAGGGGCACGCAGTCTTCCGCACTGCGCAGTGTTGCACTGTATATTACACAGGGCACTTAGGGGCACACTGTCTCCCGCACTGCGCAGTGTTACGCTGTATATTACTAAGGGCATTCAGGGGAACACTGTCTGCCGCAGTGTGCCGTGTTACGCTGTATAGCACACAGGGCAGCCAGGGGCACACGGTCGGCCACACTGTGCAGTGTTATGCTGTATATTACACAAGGCACTCAGGGGCACACTGTCTCCCGCTCTGCGCAGTGGTACACTGTATATTACACAGGGCACTCAGGGACACACTGCCTCCCGCACTGTGCAGTGTAACGCTGTATATTACACAGGGCACTCAGGGGCACACTGTCTCCCGCACTGCACAGTGTTACGCTGTATAGCACAAAGGGCAATCAGACGTACACTGTCTCCCGCACTGCGCAGTGTTGCACTGTATTATTACACAGGGCACTCAGGGGCACACTGTCTCCCGCACTGCGCACATTTGCACTGTATATTACACAGGGCACTCAGAGGCACACTGTCTCCCGCTCTGCGCAGTGTTATTCTGTATATCACACAGGGCACTCAGGGGCACATTGTCTACCACACTGCACAGTGTTGCACTGTATAGCACACAGGGCATTCAGGGGAACACTGTCTACCGCACTGTGCCGTGTTACGCTGTATAGCACGCAGGGCACTCAGTGGCACACTGTCCCCTGCACTGTGCAGTGTTACGCTGTATATTACACAGGGCACTCGGGCTCACTGTCTCCCGCACTGCGCAGTGTTACTCTGTATAGCACACAGGGCACTCAAGGGCCCACTGTCTCCCGCACTGCGTAGTGTTACACTGTATAGCACACAGGGCACTCAGGGGCACACTGTCTCCCGCACTGCGTAGTGTTACACTGTATAGCACACAGGGCACTCAGGGGCACACTGTCTCCCGCACTGCGCAGTGTTACTCTGTATAGCACACAGGGCACTCAGGGGCACACTGTTTCCCGCACTGCGCAGTGTTACACTGTATAGCACACAGGGCACTCGGGCACACTGTCTCCCGCACTGCGTAGTGTTACACTGTATAGCACACAGGGCACTCAGGGGCACACTGTCTCCCGCACTGCGTAGTGTTACACTGTATAGCACACAGGGCACTCAGGGGCACACTGTCTCCCGCACTGCGCAGTGTTTCTCTGTATAGCACACAGGGCACTCAAGGGCACACTGTTTCCCGCACTGCGCAGTGTTACGCTGTATAGCACACAGGGCACTCGGGCACACTGTCTCCCGCACTGCGTAGTGTTACACTGTATAGCACACAGGGCACTCAGGGGCACACTGTCTCCCGCACTGCGTAGTGTTACACTGTATAGCACACAGGGCACTCAGGGGCACACTGTTTCCCGCACTGCGCAGTGTTACGCTGTATAGCACACAGGTCACACTGCTACAGGGAGAGGGCAGCAATCTCCCGCACTGAGCACTGTTACGCTGTATAGCACACAGGTCACACTGCTACAGGGAGAGGGTAGCAATCTCCGCACTGCACAGTGTTACGCTGTATAGCACACAGGGCACACTGCTACAGGGAGAGGGTAGCAATCTCCACACTGCGCAGTGTTACACTGTAGAGCACACAGGTCACACTGCTACAGGGAGAGGGCAGCAATCTCTGCACTGCGCAGTTTTACACTGTATAGCACACAGGGCATACTGCTACAGGGAGAGGGCAGCAATCTCCCGCACTGCACAATGTTACACTGTATAGCACACAGGGCACACTGCTACAGGGAGAGGGCAGCAATCTCCGCAGTGCACAGTGTTACGCTGTATAGTACACACGGCACACTGCTACAGGGAGAGGGCAGCAATCTCCGCACTGCACAGTGTTACGCTGTATAGCACACAGGGCACACTGCTACAGGGAGAGGGCAGCAAACTCCCGCACTGCACAGTGTAACGCTGTTCAGCACACAGGGCACGCTGCTACAGGGAGAGGGCAGCAATCTCTGCACTGCGCAGTGTTACGCTGTATATTACACAGGTCACTCGGGCACCCTGTCTTCCGCACTGCGCATTGTTGCGATATATATTACACTGCACTCAGGGGCACTCTGTCTGCCGCACTGCGCAGTGTTACACTGTATATTTCACAGGGCACTCAAGGTACACTGTCTCCCGCACTGCGCAGTGTTACGCTGTATGGCACACAGGGCACTCAGGGGCACACTGTCTCCCACACTGCGCAGTGTTACGCTGTATAGTACACAGGGCACTCAGGGGCACACTGTCCCCTGCACTGCGCAGTGTTACGCTGTATAGCACACGGGGCACACTGTCTCCCGCACTGCGCAGTGTTAGGCTGTATAGCACTCAGGGGCACACTGTCTCCCGCACTGCACAATGTTACGCTGTATAGCACACACGGGGCACTCAGAGACACACTGTCTCCTGCTCTGTGTTACGCTGTATATTACACAGGGCACTCAGGCACACTGTCTCCCGCACTGCGCAGTGTTACGCTGTATTTTACACAGGGCACTCAGGGGCCCACTGTCAACCGCACTGCGCAGTGTTACGCTGTATAGCACACAGGGCACTCAGTGGCACACTGTCTCCCACACTGCGCAGTGTTATGCTGTATACTACACAGGGCACTCAGGGGCACACAGTCTTCCGCACTGCGCAGTGTTGCACTGTATATTACACAGGGCACTTAGGGGCACACTGTCTCCCGCACTGCGCAGTGTTACGCTGTATATTACTAAGGGCATTCAGGGGAACACTGTCTGCCGCAGTGTGCCGTGTTACGCTGTATAGCACACAGGGCACTCAGGGGCACACAGTCGGCCGCACTGTGCAGTGTTATGCTGTATATTACACAAGGCACTCAGGGGCACACTGTCTCCCGCACTGCGCAGTGGTACACTGTATATTACACAGGGCACTCAGGGACACACTGCCTCCCGCACTGTGCAGTGTAACGCTGTATATTACACAGGGCACTCAGGGGCACACTGTCTCCCGCACTGCGCAGTGTTACGCTGTATAGCACAAAGGGCAATCAGGGGTACACTGTCTCCCGCACTGCGCAGTGTTGCACTGTATTATTACACAGGGCACTCAGGGGCACACTGTCTCCCGCACTGCGCACATTTGCACTGTATATTACACAGGACACTCAGGGGCACATTGTCTACCACACTGCACAGTGTTGCACTGCATAGCACATAGGGCATTCAGGGGAACACTGTCTACCGCACTGTGCCGTGTTACGCTGTATAGCACGCAGGGCACTCAGTGGCACACTGTCCCCTGCACTGTGCAGTGTTATGCTGTATATTACACAGGGCACTCGGGCTCACTGTCTCCCGCACTGCGCAGTGTTACTCTGTATAGCACACAGGGCACTCAAGGGCCCACTGTCTCCCACACTGCGTAGTGTTACACTGTATAGCACACAGGGCACTCAGGGGCACACTGTCTCCCGCACTGCGTAGTGTTACGCTGTATAGCACACAGGGCACTCAGGGGCACACTGTTTCCCGCACTGCGCAGTGTTACGCTGTATAGCACACAGGGCACTCAGGGGCACACTGTCTCCCGCACTGCGTAGTGTTACGCTGTATAGCACACAGGGCACTCAGGGGCACACTGTCTCCCGCACTGCGTAGTGTTACGCTGTATAGCACACAGGGCACTCAGGGGCACACTGTCTCCCGCACTGCGTAGTGTTACGCTGTATAGCACACAGGGCACTCAGGGGCACACTGTCTCCCGCACTGCGCAGTGTTACGCTGTATAGCACACAGGGCACTCAGGGGCACACTGTCTCCCGCACTGCGCAGTGTTACGCTGTATAGCACACAGGGCACTCAGGGGCACACTGTCTCCCGCACTGCATAGTGTTACACTGTATAGCACACAGGGCACTCAAGGGCACACTGTCTCCCGCACTGCGTAGTGTTACACTGTATAGCACACAGGGTACTCAGGGGCACACTGTCTCCCGCACTGCATAGTGTTACACTGTATAGCACACAGGGGCACACTGTCTCCCGCACTGCGCAGTGTTACGCTGTATAGCACACAGGGCACTCAGGGGCACACTGTTTCCCGCACTGCACAGTGTTACGCTGTATAGCACACAGGGCACTCAGGGGCACACTGTCTCCCGCACTGCGTAGTGTTACGCTGTATAGCACACAGGGCACTCAGGGGCACACTGTCTCCCGCACTGCATAGTGTTACACTGTATAGCACTCAGGGGCACACTGTCTCGCGCAGTGTTACGCTGTATAGCACACAGGGCACTCAGGGGCACACTGTTTCCCGCACTGCGCAGTGTTACGCTGTATAGCACACAGGGCACTCAGGGGCACACTGTCTCCCGCACTGCACAGTGTTACGCTGTATAGCACACAGGGCACTCAGGGGCACACTGTTTCCCGCACTGCGAAGTGTTACGCTGTATAGCACACAGGGCACTCAGGGGCACACTGTCTCCCGCACTGCGTAGTGTTACACTGTATAGCACACATAGCACTCAGGGGCACACTGTCTCCCGCACTGCATAGTGTTTCACTGTATAGCACACAGGGCACTCAGGGGCACACTGTCTCCCGCACTGCATAGTGTTACACTGTATAGCACACAGGGCACTCATGGGCACACTGTTTCCCGCACTGCGCAGTGTTACGCTGTATAGCACACAGGGCACTCAGGGGCACACTGTCTCCTGCACTGTGCAGTGTTACACTGTATAGCACACAGGGCACTCAGGGGCACACTGTCTCCCCCACTGCGCAGTGTTACGCTGTATAGCACACAGGGCGCTCAGGGGCACACTGTTTCCCGCACTGCGCAGTGTTACGCTGTATAGCACACAGGGCACTCAGGGGCACACTGTCTCCCGCACTGCATAGTGTTACACTGTATAGCACACAGGGTACTCAGGGGCACACTGTTTCCTGCACTGCGTAGTGTTACACTGTATAGCACACAGGGCACTCAGGGGCACACTGTCTCCCGCACTGCGTAGTGTTACACTGTATAGCACACAGGGCACTCAGGGGCACACTGTCTCCCGCACTGCATAGTGTTACACTGTATAGCACACAGGGCACTCAGGGGCTCACTGTCTCCCGCACTGCATAGTGTTACACTGTATAGCACACAGGGCACTCAGGGGCTCACTGTCTCCCGCACTGCATAGTGTTACACTGTATAGCACACAGGGCACTCAGGGGCACACTGTCTCCCGCACTGCGTAGTGTTACACTGTATAGCACACAGGGCACTCAGGGGCACACTGTCTCCCGCACTGCATAGTGTTACACTGTATAGCACACAGGGCACTCAGGGACACACTGTCTCCCGCACTGCATAGTGTTACACTCTATAGCACTCAGGGGCACACTGTTTCCCCCACTGCGCAGTGTTACGCTGTATAGCACACAGGGCACTCAGGGGCACACTGTCTCCCCCACTGCGCAGTGTTACGCTGTATAGCACACAGGGCACTCAGGGGCACACTGTCTCCCGCACTGCGCAGTGTTACGCTGTATAACACACAGGGCACTCAGGGGCACACTGTCTCCCGCACTGCGCAGTGTTACGCTGTATATTACACAGGGCACTCAGGGGCACACTGTCTCCCGCACTGCGCAGTGTTACGCTGTATATTACACAGGGCACTCAGGGGCACACTGCTACAGGTGTCACATTGTAAATATATGTTTTCATTAATCCATTGTTTAGGTGTATAAGATTCCTTACGGTAACTACACGTGGAAGCTGACCGCTTGTATGTCCACCATAGGGCTGCAGGGTGACACGTGTCCCAGGAAGTGGATGATCACCTCCTCTGCATGCGACATTCGGAGAGGATGGAAATTTGACTTCAGTTTCTATGCTGCAGATAAGGAGCAGTCCTCTGCCAGGTAATTACACCTTACTGTCTGCCCTGCCATAGCCGGGTGCCCGTAATAAGCAGACCCTGTTATGCCCACCTATTTCCCAAATGATACACTCGGGGGGCAATGTGCTCATATCCATAGTATAAATGCTGTATATTTCCTACGTGTATCTACGTCCTGCCTAGGAAACATTCATTTACTGTATTGTCATTTACACGCCATTTCCCTGTGCTACTGATCCAAGCCACCAGTTCCGCAAGTTACCCCCTATATACTGTATCTGGGACAAGGGGCTAAAACAACCATAACAGACTACACCACCATTCCCTTACACCGCGCTCTCTGTGACCGGTCTGCCGCTACTCCGCCATTCCCTTATACCGTGCTCTCTGTGACCGGTCTGCCGCTACTCCACCATTCCCTTACACCGCGCTCTCTCTGACCGGTCTGCCGCTACTCCGCCATTCCCTTATACCGTGCTCTCTGTGTCCGGTCTGCCGCTACTCCACCATTCCCTTACACCGCGCTCTCTGTGACCGGTCTGCCGCTACTCCTCCATTCCCTTACACCGCGCTCTCTGTGACCGGTCTGCCGCTACTCTGCCATTCCCTTATACCGTGCTCTCTGTGACCGGTCTGCCGCTACTCCGCCATTCCCTTATACCGTGCTCTCTGTGACCGGTCTGCCAGGCTACACCACCATTCCCTTACACCGCGCTCTCTGTGACCGGTCTGCCGCTACTCCGCCATTCCCTTATACCGTGCTCTCTGTGACCGGTCTGCCGCTACTCCGCCATTCCCTTATACCGTGCTCTCTGTGACTGGTCTGCCAGGCTACACCACCATTCCCTTACACCGCGCTCTCTGTGACCGGTCTGCCGCTACACCACCATTCCCTTATACCGTGCTCTCTGTGACCGGTCTGCCGCTACTCCTCTATTCCCTTATACCGTGCTCTCTGTGACCGGTCTGCCGCTACACCACCATTCCCTTATACCGTGCTCTCTGTGACCGGTCTGCCGCTACTCCTCCATTCCCTTATACCGCGCTCTCTGTGACCGGTCTGCACACTTGGGGCGGGTGTAGGATAACTGCCAGGCTACTCCGCCATTCCCTTACACCGTGCTCTCTGTGACCGGTCTGCACACTTGGGGTGGATATAGGATAACTTCCAGGCTACTCCGCCATTCTCTTATACCATGCTCTCTGTGACCGGTCTGCACACTTGGAGTAGATGTAGGATAACTGCCAGGCTGCTCCGCCATTCCCTTATACCGTGCTCTCTGTGACCGGTCTGCACACTTGGGGTGGATGTAGGATAACTGCCATGCTACTCTGCCATTCCCTTATACCGTGCTCTCTGTGACCGGTTTGCACACTTGGGGTGGATGTAGGATAACTGCCAGGCTACTCCGCCATTCCCTTATACCGTGCTCTCTGTGACCAGTCTACACACTTGGGGTGGATGTAGGATAACTGCCAGGCTACTCCGCCATTCCCTTATACCGTGCTCTCTGTGACCGGTCTGCACACTTGGTGGATGTAGGATAACTGCCAGGCTACTCCGCCATTCCCTTATACCGTACTCTCTGTGACCGGTCTGCACACTTGGAGTGGATGTAGGATAACTGCCAGGCTACTCCGCCATTCCCTTATACCGTGCTCTCTGTGACCGGTCTGCACACTTGGGGTGGATGTAGGATAACTGCCAGGCTACTCCGCCATTCCCTTACACCGTGCTCTCTGTTACCGGTCTGCACACTTGGAGTAGATGTAGGATAACTGCCAGGTTACTCCGCCATTCCCTTACACCGTGCTCTCTGTGACCGGTCTGCACACTTGGGGTGGATGTAGGATAACTGCCAGGCTACTCCGCCATTCCCTTATACCGTGCTCTCTGTGACCGGTTTGCACACTTGGGGCGGATGTAGGATAACTGCCTGGCTACTCCGCCATTCCCTTATACAGTGCTCTCTGTGACCGGTCTGCACACTTGGGGCGGATGTAGGATAACTGCCAGGCTACTCCGCCATTCCCTTATACCGTGCTCTCTGTGACCGGTCTGCAAACTTGGGGCAGATGTAGGATAACTGCCAGGCTACTCCGCCATTCCCTTATACCGTGCTCTCTGTGACCGGTCTGCACACTTGAGGCAGATGTAGGATAACTGCCAGGCTACTCCGCCATTCCCTTATACCGTGCTCTCTGTGACCGGTCTGCACACTTGGGGTGGATGTAGGATAACTGCCAGGCTACTCCGCCATTCCCTTATACCGTGCTCTCTGTGACCGGTCTGCACACTTGGGGCGGATGTAGGATAACTGCCTGACTACTCCGCCATTCCCTTATACCGTGCTCTCTGTGACCGGTCTGCACACTTGGGGTGGATGTAGGATAACTGCCAGGCTACTCTGCCATTCCCTTACACTGTGCTCTCTGTGACCGGTCTGCACACTTGGAGTAGATGTAGGATAACTGCCTGGCTACTCCGCCATTCCCTTATACCGTGCTCCCTGTGACCAGTCTACACACTTGGGGTGGATGTACGATAACTGCCAGGCTACTCCGCCATTCCCTTATACCGTGCTCCCCGTGACCAGTCTGCACACTTGGGGTGGATGTAGGATAACTGCCAGGCTACTCCGCCATTCCCTTATACCGTGCTCTCTGTGACCGGTCTGCACACTTGGGGCGGATGTAGGATAACTGCCAGGCTACTCCGCCATTCCCTTATACCGTGCTCTCTGTGACCGGTCTGCACACTTGGGGTGGATGTAGGATAACTGCCAGGCTACTCCGCTATTCCCTTATACCGAGCTCCCTGTGACCGGTCTGCACACTTGGGGCGGATGTAGGATAACTGCCAGGCTTCTCCGCCATTCCCTTATACCGTGCTCTCTGTGACCGGTCTGAACACTTGGGGCGGATGTAGGATAACTGCCAGGCTTCTCAGCCATTCCCTTATACCGTGCTCTCTGTGACCGGTCTGCACACTTGGGGCGGATGTAGGATAATTGCCAGGCTACTCCGCCATTCCCTTACACCGTGCTCTCTGTGACCGGTCTGCACACTTGGTGGATGTAGGATAACTGCCAGGCTACTCCGCCATTCCCTTATACCGTGCTCTCTGTGACCAGTCTACACTCTTGGGGTGGATGTAGGATAACTGCCAGGCTACTCCGCCATTCCCTTATACCGTGCTCCCTGTGACCAGTCTACACACTTGGGGTGGATGTAGGATAACTGCAAGGCTACTCCGCCATTCCCTTATACCGTGCTCTCTGTGACCGGTCTGCACACTTGGGGCGGATGTAGGATAACTGCCTGACTACTCCGCCATTCCCTTATACCGTGCTCTCTTTGACCGGTCTGCACACTTGGGGTGGATGTAGGATAACTGCCAGGCTACTCTGCCATTCCCTTACACCGTGCTCTCTGTGACCGGTCTGCACACTTGGAGTAGATGTAGGATAACTGCCTGGCTACTCCGCCATTCCCTTATACCGTGCTCCCTGTGACCAGTCTACACACTTGGGGTGGATGTACGATAACTGCCAGGCTACTCCGCCATTCCCTTATACCGTGCTCCCTGTGACCAGTCTGCACACTTGGGGTGGATGTAGGATAACTGCCAGGCTACTCCGCCATTCCCTTATACCGTGCTCTCTGTGACCGGTCTGCACACTTGGGGCGGATGTAGGATAACTGCCAGGCTACTCCGCCATTCCCTTATACCGTGCTCTCTGTGACCGGTCTGCACACTTGGGGTGGATGTAGGATAACTGCCAGGCTACTCCGCTATTCCCTTATACCGAGCTCCCTGTGACCGGTCTGCACACTTTGGGCGGATGTAGGATAACTGCCAGGCTTCTCCGCCATTCCCTTATACCGTGCTCTCTGTGACCGGTCTGCACACTTGGGGCGGATGTAGGATAACTGCCAGGCTTCTCCGCCATTCCCTTATACCGTGTTCTCTGTGACCGGTCTGCACACTTGGGGCGGATGTAGGATAACTGCCAGGTTACTCCGCCATTCCCTTATACCGTGCTCTCTGTGACCGGTCTGCACACGTGGGGTGGATGTAGGATAACTGCCAGGCTACTCCGCCATTCCCTTACACCGTGCTCTCTGTGACCGGTCTGCACACTTGGGGTGTATGTAGGATAACTGCCAGGCTACTCCGCCATTCCCTTATACCGTGCTCTCTGTGACCGGTCTGCACACTTGGGGTGTATGTAGGATAACTGCCAGGCTACTCCGCCATTCCCTTATACCGTGCTCTCTGTGACCGGTCTGCACACTTGGGGCAGATGTAGGATAACTGCCAGGCTGCTCCTCCATTCCCTTATACCGTGCTCCATGTGACCGGTCTGCACACTTGGGGTGGATGTAGGATAACTGCCAGGCTACTCCGACATTCCCTTATACCGTGCTCTCTGTGACCGGTCTGCACACTTGGGGTGGATGTAGGATAACTGCCAGGCTACTCCGCCATTCCCTTATACCGTGCTCTCTGTGACCAGTCTGCACACTTGGGGTGTATGTAGGATAACTGCCAGGCTACTCCGCCATTCCCTTATACCGTGCTCTCTGTGACCGGTCTGCACACTTGGGGCAGATGTAGGATAACTGCCAGGCTGCTCCTCCATTCCCTTATACCGTGCTCTCTGTGACCGGTCTGCACACTTGGGGTGGATGTAGGATAACTGCCAGGCTACTCCGCCATTCCCTTATACCGTGCTCTCTGTGACCGGTCTGCACACTTGGGGTGGATGTAGGATAACTGCCTGACTACTCCTCCATTCCCTTATACCGTGCTCCCTGTGACCGGTCTGCACACTTGGGGTAGATGTAGGATAACTGCCAGGCTACTCCTCCATTCCCTTACACCGTGCTCTCTGTGACCAGTCTACACACTTGGGGTGAATGTAGGATAACTGCCAGGCTACTCCGCCATTCCCTTATACCGTGCTCCCTGTGACCGGTCTGCATACTTGGTGGATGTAGGATAACTGCCAGGCTACTCCGCCATTCCCTTATACCGTGCTCTCTGTGCCCGGTCTGCACACTTGGGGCGGATGTAGGATTACTGCCAGGCTACTCCGCCATTCCCTTATACTGTGCTCTCTGTGACTGGTCTGCACACTTGAGGCAGATGTAGGGTAACTGCCAGGCTACTCCGCCATTCCCTTATACCGTGCTCTCTGTGACCGGTCTGCACACTTGAGGCAGATGTAGGATAACTGCCAGGCTACTCCGCCATTCCCTTATACCGTGCTCTCTGTGACCGGTCTGCACACTTGGGCTGGATGTAGGATAACTGCCTGACTACTCCGCCATTCCCTTATACCGTGCTCTCTGTGACTGGTCTGCACACTTGGAATAGATTTAGTATAACTGCCAGGCTACTCCGCCATTCCCTTATACCGTGCTCTCTGTGACCGGTCTGCACACTTTGGGTGGATGTAGGATAACTGCCAGGCTACTCCGCCATTCCCTTACTCCGTGCTCTCTGTGACCGGTCTGCACACTTGGTGGATGTAGGATAACTGCGTGACTACTCCTCCATTCCCTTATACCGTGCTCTCTGTGACCGGTCTGCACACTTGGGGTGGATGTAGGATAACTGCCAGGCTACTCCGCCATTCCCTTATACCGTGCTCTCTGTGACCGGTCTGCACACTTGGGGCGGATGTAGGATAACTGCCAGGCTACTCCACCATTACCTTATACCGTGCTCTCTGTGACCGGTCTGCACACTTGGGGCGGATGTAGGATAACTGCCAGGCTACTCCGCCATTCCCTTATACCGTGCTCTCTGTGACCGGTCTGCACACTTGGGGCGGATGTAGGATAACTGCCAGGCTACTCCGCCATTCCCTTATACCGTGCTCTCTGTGACCGGTCTGCACACTTGGGGTGGATGTAGGATAACTGCCAGGCTACTCCGCTATTCCCTTATACCGAGCTCCCTGTGACCGGTCTGCACACTTGGGGCGGATGTAGGATAACTGCCAGGCTTCTCCGCCATTCCCTTATACCGTGCCCTCTGTGACCGGTCTGAACACTTGGGGCGGATGTAGGATAACTGCCAGGCTTCTCAGCCACTCCCTTATACCGTGCTCTCTGTGACCGGTCTGCACACTTGGGGCGGATGTAGGATAATTGCCAGGCTACTCCGCCATTCCCTTACACCGTGCTCTCTGTGACCGGTCTGCACACTTGGTGGATGTAGGATAACTGCCAGGCTACTCCGCCATTCCCTTATACCGTGCTCTCTGTGACCAGTCTACACTCTTGGGGTGGATGTAGGATAACTGCCAGGCTACTCCGCCATTCCCTTATACCGTGCTCCCTGTGACCAGTCTACACACTTGGGGTGGATGTAGGATAACTGCAAGGCTACTCCGCCATTCCCTTATACCGTGCTCTCTGTGACCGGTCTGCACACTTGGGGCGGATGTAGGATAACTGCCTGACTACTCCGCCATTCCCTTATACCGTGCTCTCTTTGACCGGTCTGCACACTTGGGGTGGATGTAGGATAACTGCCAGGCTACTCTGCCATTCCCTTACACCGTGCTCTCTGTGACCGGTCTGCACACTTGGAGTAGATGTAGGATAACTGCCTGGCTACTCCGCCATTCCCTTATACCGTGCTCCCTGTGACCAGTCTACACACTTGGGGTGGATGTACGATAACTGCCAGGCTACTCCGCCATTCCCTTATACCGTGCTCCCTGTGACCAGTCTGCACACTTGGGGTGGATGTAGGATAACTGCCAGGCTACTCCCCCATTCCCTTATACCGTGCTCTCTGTGACCGGTCTGCACACTTGGGGCGGATGTAGGATAACTGCCAGGCTACTCCGCCATTCCCTTATACCGTGCTCTCTGTGACCGGTCTGCACACTTGGGGTGGATGTAGGATAACTGCCAGGCTACTCCGCTATTCCCTTATACCGAGCTCCCTGTGACCGGTCTGCACACTTGGGGCGGATGTAGGATAACTGCCAGGCTTCTCCGCCATTCCCTTATACCGTGCTCTCTGTGACCGGTCTGCACACTTGGGGCGGATGTAGGATAACTGCCAGGTTACTCCGCCATTCCCTTATACCGTGCTCTCTGTGACCGGTCTGCACACGTGGGGTGGATGTAGGATAACTGCCAGGCTACTCCGCCATTCCCTTACACCGTGCTCTCTGTGACCGGTCTGCACACTTGGGGTGTATGTAGGATAACTGCCAGGCTACTCCGCCATTCCCTTATACCGTGCTCTCTGTGACCGGTCTGCACACTTGGGGTGTATGTAGGATAACTGCCAGGCTACTCCGCCATTCCCTTATACCGTGCTCTCTGTGACCGGTCTGCACACTTGGGGCAGATGTAGGATAACTGCCAGGCTGCTCCTCCATTCCCTTATACCGTGCTCCATGTGACCGGTCTGCACACTTGGGGTGGATGTAGGATAACTGCCAGGCTACTCCGACATTCCCTTATACCGTGCTCTCTGTGACCGGTCTGCACACTTGGGGTGGATGTAGGATAACTGCCAGGCTACTCCGCCATTCCCTTATACCGTGCTCTCTGTGACCGGTCTGCACACTTGGGGTGTATGTAGGATAACTGCCAGGCTACTCCGCCATTCCCTTATACCGTGCTCTCTGTGACCGGTCTGCACACTTGGGGCAGATGTAGGATAACTGCCAGGCTGCTCCTCCATTCCCTTATACCGTGCTCTCTGTGACCGGTCTGCACACTTGGGGTGGATGTAGGATAACTGCCAGGCTACTCCGCCATTCCCTTATACCGTGCTCTCTGTGACCGGTCTGCACACTTGGGGTGGATGTAGGATAACTGCCTGACTACTCCTCCATTCCCTTATACCGTGCTCCCTGTGACCGGTCTGCACACTTGGGGTAGATGTAGGATAACTGCCAGGCTACTCCTCCATTCCCTTACACCGTGCTCTCTGTGACCAGTCTACACACTTGGGGTGAATGTAGGATAACTGCCAGGCTACTCCGCCATTCCCTTATACCGTGCTCCCTGTGACCGGTCTGCATACTTGGTGGATGTAGGATAACTGCCAGGCTACTCCGCCATTCCCTTATACCGTGCTCTCTGTGCCCGGTCTGCACACTTGGGGCGGATGTAGGATTACTGCCAGGCTACTCCGCCATTCCCTTATACTGTGCTCTCTGTGACTGGTCTGCACACTTGAGGCAGATGTAGGGTAACTGCCAGGCTACTCCGCCATTCCCTTATACCGTGCTCTCTGTGACCGGTCTGCACACTTGAGGCAGATGTAGGATAACTGCCAGGCTACTCCGCCATTCCCTTATACCGTGCTCTCTGTGACCGGTCTGCACACTTGGGCTGGATGTAGGATAACTGCCTGACTACTCCGCCATTCCCTTATACCGTGCTCTCTGTGACTGGTCTGCACACTTGGAATAGATTTAGTATAACTGCCAGGCTACTCCGCCATTCCCTTATACCGTGCTCTCTGTGACCGGTCTGCACACTTTGGGTGGATGTAGGATAACTGCCAGGCTACTCCGCCATTCCCTTACTCCGTGCTCTCTGTGACCGGTCTGCACACTTGGTGGATGTAGGATAACTGCGTGACTACTCCTCCATTCCCTTATACCGTGCTCTCTGTGACCGGTCTGCACACTTGGGGTGGATGTAGGATAACTGCCAGGCTACTCCGCCATTCCCTTATACCGTGCTCTCTGTGACCGGTCTGCACACTTGGGGCGGATGTAGGATAACTGCCAGGCTACTCCACCATTACCTTATACCGTGCCCTCTGTGACCGGTCTGCACACTTGGGGTAGATGTAGGATAACTGCCAGGCTACTCCGCCATTCCCTTATACCGTGCTCTCTGTGACTGGTCTGCACACTTGGGGCGGATGTAGGATAACTGCCAGGCTACTCCGCCATTCCCTTACACCGTGCTCTCTGTGACCGGTCTGCACACTTGGTGGATGTAGGATAACTGCCAGGCTACTCCGCCATTCCCTTATACCGTGCTCTCTGTGACCAGTCTACACACTTGGGGTGGATGTAGGATAACTGCCAGGCTACTCCGCCATTCCCTTATACCGTGCTCCCTGTGACCAGTCTACACACTTGGGGTGGATGTAGGATAACTGCCAGGCTACTCCGCCATTCCCTTATACCGTGCTCTCTGTGACCGGTCTGCACACTTGGGGCGGATGTAGGATAACTGCCTGACTACTCCGCCATTCCCTTATACCGTGCTCTCTGTGACCGGTCTGCACACTTGGGGTGGATGTAGGATAACTGCCAGGCTACTCTGCCATTCCCTTACACCGTGCTCTCTGTGACCGGTCTGCACACTTGGAGTAGATGTAGGATAACTGCCTGGCTACTCCGCCATTCCCTTATACCGTGCTCCCTGTGACCAGTCTACACACTTGGGGTGGATGTACGATAACTGCCAGGCTACTCCGCCATTCCCTTATACCGTGCTCCCTGTGACCAGTCTGCACACTTGGGGTGGATGTAGGATAACTGCCAGGCTACTCCGCCATTCCCTTATACCGTGCTCTCTGTGACCGGTCTGCACATTTGGGGCGGATGTAGGATAACTGCCAGGCTACTCCGCCATTCCCTTATACCGTGCTCTCTGTGACCGGTCTGCACACTTGGGGTGGATGTAGGATAACTGCCAGGCTACTCCGCTATTCCCTTATACCGAGCTCCCTGTGACCGGTCTGCACACTTGGGGCGGATGTAGGATAACTGCCAGGCTTCTCCGCCATTCCCTTATACCGTGCTCTCTGTGACCGGTCTGCACACTTTGGGCGGATGTAGGATAACTGCCAGGCTTCTCCGCCATTCCCTTATACCGTGCTCTCTGTGACCGGTCTGCACACTTGGGGCGGATGTAGGATAACTGCCAGGTTACTCCGCCATTCCCTTATACCGTGCTCTCTGTGACCGGTCTGCACACTTGGGGTGGATGTAGGATAACTGCCAGGCTACTCCGCCATTCCCTTACACCGTGCTCCCTGTGACCAGTCTACACACTTGGGGTGGATGTAGGATAACTGCCAGGCTACTCCGCCATTCCCTTATACCGTGCTCTCTGTGACCGGTCTGCACACTTGGGGCGGATGTAGGATAACTGCCTGACTACTCCGCCATTCCCTTATACCGTGCTCTCTGTGACCGGTCTGCACACTTGGGGTGGATGTAGGATAACTGCCAGGCTACTCTGCCATTCCCTTACACCGTGCTCTCTGTGACCGGTCTGCACACTTGGAGTAGATGTAGGATAACTGCCTGGCTACTCCGCCATTCCCTTATACCGTGCTCCCTGTGACCAGTCTACACACTTGGGGTGGATGTACGATAACTGCCAGGCTACTCCGCCATTCCCTTATACCGTGCTCCCTGTGACCAGTCTGCACACTTGGGGTGGATGTAGGATAACTGCCAGGCTACTCCGCCATTCCCTTATACCGTGCTCTCTGTGACCGGTCTGCACATTTGGGGCGGATGTAGGATAACTGCCAGGCTACTCCGCCATTCCCTTATACCGTGCTCTCTGTGACCGGTCTGCACACTTGGGGTGGATGTAGGATAACTGCCAGGCTACTCCGCTATTCCCTTATACCGAGCTCCCTGTGACCGGTCTGCACACTTGGGGCGGATGTAGGATAACTGCCAGGCTTCTCCGCCATTCCCTTATACCGTGCTCTCTGTGACCGGTCTGCACACTTTGGGCGGATGTAGGATAACTGCCAGGCTTCTCCGCCATTCCCTTATACCGTGCTCTCTGTGACCGGTCTGCACACTTGGGGCGGATGTAGGATAACTGCCAGGTTACTCCGCCATTCCCTTATACCGTGCTCTCTGTGACCGGTCTGCACACTTGGGGTGGATGTAGGATAACTGCCAGGCTACTCCGCCATTCCCTTACACCGTGCTCTCTGTGACCGGTCTGCACACTTGAGGTGGATGTAGGATAACTGCCAGGCTACTCCGACATTCCCTTATACCGTGCTCTCTGTGACCGGTCTGCACACTTGGGGTGGATGTAGGATAACTGCCAGGCTACTCCGCCATTCCCTTACACCGTGCTCTCTGTGACCGGTCTGCACACTTGAGGTGGATGTAGGATAACTGCCAGGCTACTCCGACATTCCCTTATACCGTGCTCTCTGTGACCGGTCTGCACACTTGGGGTGGATGTAGGATAACTGCCAGGCTACTCCGCCATTCCCTTATACCGTGCTCTCTGTTACCGGTCTGCACACTTGGGGCGGATGTAGGATAACTGCCAGGCTACTCCGCCATTCCCTTATACCGTGCTCTCTGTGACCGGTCTGCACACTTGGGGTGGATGTAGGATAACTGCCAGGCTACTCCGCCATTCCCTTATACCGTGCTCTCTGTGACCGGTTTGCACACTTGAGGAGGATGTAGGATAACTGCCAGGCTACTCCTCCATTCCCTTATACCGTGCTCTCTGTTACCGGTCTGCACACTTGGAGTAGATGTAGGATAACTGCCAGGCTACTCCGCCATTCCCTTATACCGTGCTCTCTGTGACCGGTCTGCACACTTGGGGTGGATGTAGTATAACTGCCAGGCTACTCCGCCATTCCCTTATACCGTGCTCTCTGTGACCGGTCTGCACACTTGGGGCAGATGTAGGATAACTGCCTGGCTACTCCGCCATTCCCTTATACAGTGCTCTCTGTGACCGGTCTGCACACTTGGGGCGGATGTAGGATAACTGCCAGGCTACTCTGCCATTCCCTTATACCGTGCTCTCTGTGACCGGTCTGCAAACTTGGGGCAGATGTAGGATAACTGCCAAGCTACTCCGCCATTCCCTTATACCGTGCTCTCTGTGACCGGTCTGCACACTTGAGGCAGATGTAGGATAACTGCCAGGCTACTCCGCCATTCCCTTATACCGTGCTCTCTGTGACCGGTCTGCACACTTGGGGTGGATGTAGGATAACTGCCAGGCTACTCCGCCATTCCCTTATACCGTGCTCTCTGTGACCGGTGTGCACACTTGAGGAGGATGTAGGATAACTGCCAGGCTACTCCTCCATTCCCTTATACCGTGCTCTCTGTTACCGATCTGCACACTTGGAGTAGATGTAGGATAACTGCCTGGCTACTCCGCCATTCCCTTATACCGTGCTCTCTGTGACCGGTCTGCACATTTGAGGCAGATGTAGGATAACTGCCAGGCTACTCCGCCATTCCCTCATACCGTGCTCTCTGTGACCAGTCTACACACTTGGGGTGGATGTAGGATAACTGCCAGGCTACTCCGCCATTCCCTTATACCGTGCTCCCTGTGACCAGTCTGCACACTTGGGGTGGATGTAGGATAACTGCCAGGCTACTCCGCCATTCCCTTATACCGTGCTCTCTGTGACCGGTCTGCACACTTGGGGCGGATGTAGGATAACTGCCAGGCTACTCCGCCATTCCCTTATACCGTGCTCTCTGTGACCGGTCTGCACACTTGGGGTAGATGTAGGATAACTGCCAGGCTACTCCGCTATTCCCTTATACCGAGCTCCCTGTGACCGGTCTGCACACTTGGGGCGGATGTAGGATAACTGCCAGGCTTCTCCGCCATTCCCTTATACCGTGCTCTCTGTGACCGGTCTGCACACTTGGGGAGGATGTAGGATAACTGCCAGGCTTCTCCGCCATTCCCTTATACCGTGCTCTCTGTGACCGGTCTGCACACTTGGGGCGGATGTAGGATAACTGCCAGGTTACTCCGCCATTCCCTTATACCGTGCTCTCTGTGACCGGTCTGCACACTTGGGGTGGATGTAGGATAACTGCCAGGCTACTCCGCCATTCCCTTACACCGTGCTCTCTGTGACCGGTCTGCACACTTGGGGTGTATGTAGGATAACTGCCAGGCTACTCCGCCATTCCCTTATACCGTGCTCCCTGTGGCCAGTCTACACACTTGGGGTGAATGTACGATAACTGCCAGGCTACTCCGCCATTCCCTTATACCGTGCTCCCTGTGACCAGTCTGCACACTTGGGGTGGATGTAGGATAACTGCCAGGCTACTCCGCCATTCCCTTATACCGTGCTCTCTGTGACCGGTCTGCACACTTGGGGCGGATGTAGGATAACTGCCAGGCTACTCCGCCATTCCCTTATACCGTGCTCTCTGTGACCGGTCTGCACACTTGGGGTGGATGTAGGATAACTGCCAGGCTACTCCGCTATTCCCTTATACCGAGCTCCCTGTGACCGGTCTGCACACTTGGGGCGGATGTAGGATAACTGCCAGGCTTCTCCGCCATTCCCTTATACCGTGCTCTCTGTGACCGGTCTGCACACTTGGGGCGGATGTAGGATAACTGCCAGGCTTCTCCGCCATTCCCTTATACCGTGCTCTCTGTGACCGGTCTGCACACTTGGGGCGGATGTAGGATAACTGCCAGGTTACTCCGCCATTCCCTTATACCGTGCTCTCTGTGACCGGTCTGCACACTTGGGGTGGATGTAGGATAACTGCCAGGCTACTCCGCCATTCCCTTACACCGTGCTCTCTGTGACCGGTCTGCACACTTGGGGTTTATGTAGGATAACTGCCAGGCTACTCCGCCATTCCCTTATACCGTGCTCTCTGTGACCGGTCTGCACACTTGGGGTGTATGTAGGATAACTGCCAGGCTACTCCGCCATTCCCTTATACCGTGCTCTCTGTGACCGGTCTGCACACTTGGGGCAGATGTAGGATAACTGCCAGGCTGCTCCTCCATTCCCTTATACCGTGCTCCATGTGACCGGTCTGCACACTTGAGGTGGATGTAGGATAACTGCCAGGCTACTCCGACATTCCCTTATACCGTGCTCTCTGTGACCGGTCTGCACACTTGGGGTGGATGTAGGATAACTGCCAGGCTACTCCGCCATTCCCTTATACCGTGCTCTCTGTTATCGGTCTGCACACTTGGGGCGGATGTAGGATAACTGCCAGGCTACTCCGCCATTCCCTTATACCGTGCTCTCTGTGACCGGTCTGCACACTTGGGGTGGATGTAGGATAACTGCCAGGCTACTCCGCCATTCCCTTATACCGTGCTCTCTGTGACCGGTCTGCACACTTGGAGTAGATGTAGGATAACTGCCAGTCTACTCCGCCATTCCCTTATACCGTGCTCTCTGTGACCGGTCTGCACACTTGGGGTGGATGTAGTATAACTGCCAGGCTACTCCGCCATTCCCTTATACCGTGCTCTCTGTGACCGGTCTGCACACTTGGGGCAGATGTAGGATAACTGCCTGGCTACTCCGCCATTCTCTTATACAGTGCTCTCTGTGACCGGTCTGCACACTTGGGGCGGATGTAGGATAACTGCCAGGCTACTCCGCCATTCCCTTATACCGTGCTCTCTGTGACCGGTCTGCAAACTTGGGGCAGATGTAGGATAACTGCCAGGCTACTCCGCCATTCCCTTATACCGTGCTCTCTGTGACCGGTCTGCACACTTGAGGCAGATGTAGGATAACTGCCAGGCTACTCCGCCATTCCCTTATACCGTGCTCTCTGTGACCGGTCTGCACACTTGGGGTGGATGTAGGATAACTGCCAGGCTACTCCGCCATTCCCTTATACCGTGCTCTCTGTGACCGGTGTGCACACTTGAGGAGGATGTAGGATAACTGCCAGGCTACTCCTCCATTCCCTTATACCGTGCTCTCTGTTACCGATCTGCACACTTGGAGTAGATGTAGGATAACTGCCAGGCTACTCCGCCATTCCCTTATACCGTGCTCTCTGTGACCGGTCTGCACACTTGAGGCAGATGTAGGATAACTGCCAGGCTACTCCGCCATTCCCTTATACCGTGCTCTCTGTGACCAGTCTACACACTTGGGGTGGATGTAGGATAACTGCCAGGCTACTCCGCCATTCCCTTATACCGTGCTCTCTGTGACCGGTCTGCACACTTGGGGTGGATGTAGGATAACTGCCAGGCTACTCCGCCATTCCCTTATACCTTGCTCTCTGTGACCGGTCTGCACACTTGGGGTGGATGTAGGATAACTGCCAGGCTACTCCGCCATTCCCTTATACCGTGCTCTCTGTGACCGGTTTGCACACTTGAGGAGGATGTAGGATAACTGCCAGGCTACTCCTCCATTCCCTTATACCGTGCTCTCTGTTACCGGTATGCACACTTGGAGTAGATGTAGGATAACTGCCAGGCTACTCCGCCATTCCCTTATACCGTGCTCTCTCTGACCGGTCTGCACACTTGGGGTGGATGTAGTATAACTGCCAGGCTACTCCGCCATTCCCTTATACCGTGCTCTCTGTGACCGGTCTGCACACTTGGGGCAGATGTAGGATAACTGCCTGGCTACTCCGCCATTCCCTTATACAGTGCTCTCTGTGACCGGTCTGCACACTTGGGGCGGATGTAGGATAACTGCCAGGCTACTCCGCCATTCCCTTATACCGTGCTCTCTGTGACGGTCTGCAAACTTGGGGCAGATGTAGGATAACTGCCAGGCTACTCCGCCATTCCCTTATACCGTGCTCTCTGTGACCGGTCTGCACACTTGAGGCAGATGTAGGATAACTGCCAGGCTACTCCGCCATTCCCTTATACCGTGCTCTCTGTGACCGGTCTGCACACTTGGGGTGGATGTAGGATAACTGCCAGGCTACTCCGCCATTCCCTTATACCGTGCTCTCTGTGACCGGTGTGCACACTTGAGGAGGATGTAGGATAACTGCCAGGCTACTCCTCCATTCCCTTATACTGTGCTCTCTGTTACCGATCTGCACACTTGGAGTAGATGTAGGATAACTGCCATGCTACTCTGCCATTCCCTTATACCGTGCTCTCTGTGACCGGTCTGCACACTTGAGGCAGATGTAGGATAACTGCCAGGCTACTCCGCCATTCCCTTATACCGTGCTCTCTGTGACCAGTCTACACACTTGGGGTGAATGTAGGATAACTGCCAGGCTACTCCGCCATTCCCTTATACCGTGCTCCCTGTGACCAGTCTACACACTTGGGGTGGATGTAGGATAACTGCCAGGCTACTCCGCCATTCCCTTATACCGTGCTCTCTGTGACCGGTCTGCACACTTGGGGCGGCTGTAGGATAACTGCCTGACTACTCCGCCATTCCCTTATACCGTGCTCTCTGTGACCGGTCTGCACACTTGGGGTGGATGTAGGATAACTACCAGGCTACTCTGCCATTCCCTTACATCGTGCTCTCTGTGACCGGTCTGCACACTTGGAGTAGATGTAGGATAACTGCCTGGCTACTCCGCCATTCCCTTATACCGTGCTCCCTGTGACCAGTCTACACACTTGGGGAGGATGTACGATAACTGCCAGGCTACTCCGCCATTCCCTTATACCGTTCTCCCTGTGACCAGTCTGCACACTTGGGGTGGATGTAGGATAACTGCCAGGCTACTCCGCCATTCCCTTATACCGTGCTCTCTGTGACCGGTCTGCACACTTGGGGCGGATGTAGGATAACTGCCAGGCTACTCCGCCATTCCCTTATACCGTGCTCTCTGTGACCGGTCTGCACACTTGGGGTGGATGTAGGATAACTGCCAGGCTACTCCGCTATTCCCTTATACCGAGCTCCCTGTGACCGGTCTGCACACTTGGGGCGGATGTAGGATAACTGCCAGGCTTCTCCGCCATTCCCTTATACCGTGCTCTCTGTGACCGGTCTGCACACTTGGGGCGGATGTAGGATAACTGCCAGGCTTCTCCGCCATTCCCTTATACCGTGCTCTCTGTGACCGGTCTGCACACTTGGGGCGGATGTAGGATAACTGCCAGGTTACTCCGCCATTCCCTTATACCGTGCTCTCTGTGACCGGTCTGCACACTTGGGGCGGATGTAGGATAACTGCCAGGTTACTCCGCCATTCCCTTATACCGTGCTCTCTGTGACCGGTTTGCACACTTGAGGAGGATGTAGGATAACTGCCAGGCTACTCCTCCATTCCCTTATACCGTGCTCTCTGTTACCGGTCTGCACACTTGGAGTAGATGTAGGATAACTGCCAGGCTACTCCGCCATTCCCTTATACCGTGCTCTCTGTGACCGGTCTGCACACTTGGGGTGGATGTAGGATAACTGCCAGGCTACTCCGCCATTCCCTTATACCGTGCTCTCTGTGACCGGTGTGCACACTTGAGGAGGATGTAGGATAACTGCCAGGCTACTCCTCCATTCCCTTATACCGTGCTCTCTGTTACCGATCTGCACACTTGGAGTAGATGTAGGATAACTGCCAGGCTACTCCGCCATTCCCTTATACCGTGCTCTCTGTGACCGGTCTGCACACTTGAGGCAGATGTAGGATAACTGCCAGGCTACTCCGCCATTCCCTTATACCGTGCTCTCTGTGACCAGTCTACACACTTGGGGTGGATGTAGGATAACTGCCAGGCTACTCCGCCATTCCCTTATACCGTGCTCTCTGTGACCGGTCTGCACACTTGGGGTGGATGTAGGATAACTGCCAGGCTACTCCGCCATTCCCTTATACCGTGCTCTCTGTGACCGGTCTGCACACTTGGGGTGGATGTAGGATAACTGCAAGGCTACTCCGCCATTCCCTTATACCGTGCTCTCTGTGACCGGTTTGCACACTTGAGGAGGATGTAGGATAACTGCCAGGCTACTCCTCCATTCCCTTATACCGTGCTCTCTGTTACCGGTATGCACACTTGGAGTAGATGTAGGATAACTGCCAGGCTACTCCGCCATTCCCTTATACCGTGCTCTCTGTGACCGGTCTGCACACTTGGGGTGGATGTAGTATAACTGCCAGGCTACTCCGCCATTCCCTTATACCGTGCTCTCTGTGACCGGTCTGCACACTTGGGGCAGATGTAGGATAACTGCCTGGCTACTCCGCCATTCCCTTATACAGTGCTCTCTGTGACCGGTCTGCACACTTGGGGCGGATGTAGGATAACTGCCAGGCTACTCCGCCATTCCCTTATACCGTGCTCTCTGTGACGGTCTGCAAACTTGGGGCAGATGTAGGATAACTGCCAGGCTACTCCGCCATTCCCTTATACCGTGCTCTCTGTGACCGGTCTGCACACTTGAGGCAGATGTAGGATAACTGCCAGGCTACTCCGCCATTCCCTTATACCGTGCTCTCTGTGACCGGTCTGCACACTTGGGGTGGATGTAGGATAACTGCCAGGCTACTCCGCCATTCCCTTATACCGTGCTCTCTGTGACCGGTGTGCACACTTGAGGAGGATGTAGGATAACTGCCAGGCTACTCCTCCATTCCCTTATACCGTGCTCTCTGTTACCGATCTGCACACTTGGAGTAGATGTAGGATAACTGCCATGCTACTCTGCCATTCCCTTATACCGTGCTCTCTGTGACCGGTCTGCACACTTGAGGCAGATGTAGGATAACTGCCAGGCTACTCCGCCATTCCCTTATACCGTGCTCTCTGTGACCAGTCTACACACTTGGGGTGGATGTAGGATAACTGCCAGGCTACTCCGCCATTCCCTTATACCGTGCTCCCTGTGACCAGTCTACACACTTGGGGTGGATGTAGGATAACTGCCAGGCTACTCCGCCATTCCCTTATACCGTGCTCTCTGTGACCGGTCTGCACACTTGGGGCGGCTGTAGGATAACTGCCTGACTACTCCGCCATTCCCTTATACCGTGCTCTCTGTGACCGGTCTGCACACTTGGGGTGGATGTAGGATAACTACCAGGCTACTCTGCCATTCCCTTACATCGTGCTCTCTGTGACCGGTCTGCACACTTGGAGTAGATGTAGGATAACTGCCTGGCTACTCCGCCATTCCCTTATACCGTGCTCCCTGTGACCAGTCTACACACTTGGGGAGGATGTACGATAACTGCCAGGCTACTCCGCCATTCCCTTATACCGTTCTCCCTGTGACCAGTCTGCACACTTGGGGTGGATGTAGGATAACTGCCAGGCTACTCCGCCATTCCCTTATACCGTGCTCTCTGTGACCGGTCTGCACACTTGGGGCGGATGTAGGATAACTGCCAGGCTACTCCGCCATTCCCTTATACCGTGCTCTCTGTGACCGGTCTGCACACTTGGGGTGGATGTAGGATAACTGCCAGGCTACTCCGCTATTCCCTTATACCGAGCTCCCTGTGACCGGTCTGCACACTTGGGGCGGATGTAGGATAACTGCCAGGCTTCTCCGCCATTCCCTTATACCGTGCTCTCTGTGACCGGTCTGCACACTTGGGGCGGATGTAGGATAACTGCCAGGCTTCTCCGCCATTCCCTTATACCGTGCTCTCTGTGACCGGTCTGCACACTTGGGGCGGATGTAGGATAACTGCCAGGTTACTCCGCCATTCCCTTATACCGTGCTCTCTGTGACCGGTCTGCACACTTGGGGTGGATGTAGGATAACTGCCAGGCTACTCCGCCATTCCCTTATACCGTGCTCTCTGTGACCGGTGTGCACACTTGAGGAGGATGTAGGATAACTGCCAGGCTACTCCTCCATTCCCTTATACCGTGCTCTCTGTTACCGATCTGCACACTTGGAGTAGATGTAGGATAACTGCCATGCTACTCTGCCATTCCCTTATACCGTGCTCTCTGTGACCGGTCTGCACACTTGAGGCAGATGTAGGATAACTGCCAGGCTACTCCGCCATTCCCTTATACCGTGCTCTCTGTGACCAGTCTACACACTTGGGGTGGATGTAGGATAACTGCCAGGCTACTCCGCCATTCCCTTATACCGTGCTCCCTGTGACCAGTCTACACACTTGGGGTGGATGTAGGATAACTGCCAGGCTACTCCGCCATTCCCTTATACCGTGCTCTCTGTGACCGGTCTGCACACTTGGGGCGGCTGTAGGATAACTGCCTGACTACTCCGCCATTCCATTATACCGTGCTCTCTGTGACCGGTCTGCACACTTGGGGTGGATGTAGGATAACTACCATGCTACTCTGCCATTCCCTTACATCGTGCTCTCTGTGACCGGTCTGCACACTTGGAGTAGATGTAGGATAACTGCCTGGCTTCTCCGCCATTCCCTTATACCGTGCTCCCTGTGACCAGTCTACACACTTGGGGAGGATGTATGATAACTGCCAGGCTACTCCGCCATTCCCTTATACCGTTCTCCCTGTGACCAGTCTGCACACTTGGGGTGGATGTAGGATAACTGCCAGGCTACTCCGCCATTCCCTTATACCGTGCTCTCTGTGACCGGTCTGCACACTTGGGGCGGATGTAGGATAACTGCCAGGCTACTCCGCCATTCCCTTATACCGTGCTCCCTGTGACCAGTCTACACACTTGGGGTGGATGTAGGATAACTGCCAGGCTACTCCGCCATTCCCTTATACCGTGCTCTCTGTGACCGGTCTGCACACTTGGGGCGGCTGTAGGATAACTGCCTGACTACTCCGCCATTCCATTATACCGTGCTCTCTGTGACCGGTCTGCACACTTGGGGTGGATGTAGGATAACTACCATGCTACTCTGCCATTCCCTTACATCGTGCTCTCTGTGACCGGTCTGCACACTTGGAGTAGATGTAGGATAACTGCCTGGCTACTCCGCCATTCCCTTATACCGTGCTCCCTGTGACCAGTCTACACACTTGGGGAGGATGTACGATAACTGCCAGGCTACTCCGCCATTCCCTTATACCGTTCTCCCTGTGACCAGTCTGCACACTTGGGGTGGATGTAGGATAACTGCCAGGCTACTCCGCCATTCCCTTATACCGTGCTCTCTGTGACCGGTCTGCACACTTGGGGCGGATGTAGGATAACTGCCAGGCTACTCCGCCATTCCCTTATACCGTGCTCTCTGTGACCGGTCTGCACACTTGGGGTGGATGTAGGATAACTGCCAGGCTACTCCGCTATTCCCTTATACCGAGCTCCCTGTGACCGGTCTGCACACTTGGGGCGGATGTAGGATAACTGCCAGGCTTCTCCGCAATTCCCTTATACCGTGCTCTCTGTGACCGGTCTGCACACTTGGGGCGGATGTAGGATAACTGCCAGGCTTCTCCGCCATTCCCTTATACCGTGCTCTCTGTGACCGGTCTGCACACTTGGGGCGGATGTAGGATAACTGCCAGGTTACTCCGCCATTCCCTTATACCGTGCTCTCTGTGACCGGTCTGCACACTTGGGGCGGATGTAGGATAACTGCCAGGTTACTCCGCCATTCCCTTATACCGTGCTCTCTGTGACCGGTTTGCACACTTGAGGAGGATGTAGGATAACTGCCAGGCTACTCCTCCATTCCCTTATACCGTGCTCTCTGTTACCGGTCTGCACACTTGGAGTAGATGTAGGATAACTGTCAGGCTACTCCGCCATTCCCTTATACCGTGCTCTCTGTGACCGGTCTGCACACTTGGGGTGGATGTAGGATAACTGCCAGGCTACTCCGCCATTCCCTTATACCGTGCTCTCTGTGACCGGTGTGCACACTTGAGGAGGATGTAGGATAACTGCCAGGCTACTCCTCCATTCCCTTATACCGTGCTCTCTGTTACCGATCTGCACACTTGGAGTAGATGTAGGATAACTGCCAGGCTACTCCGCCATTCCCTTATACCGTGCTCTCTGTGACCGGTCTGCACACTTGAGGCAGATGTAGGATAACTGCCAGGCTACTCCGCCATTCCCTTATACCGTGCTCTCTGTGACCAGTCTACACACTTGGGGTGGATGTAGGATAACTGCCAGGCTACTCCGCCATTCCCTTATACCGTGCTCTCTGTGACCGGTCTGCACACTTGGGGTGGATGTAGGATAACTGCCAGGCTACTCCGCCATTCCCTTATACCGTGCTCTCTGTGACCGGTCTGCACACTTGGGGTGGATGTAGGATAACTGCAAGGCTACTCCGCCATTCCCTTATACCGTGCTCTCTGTGACCGGTTTGCACACTTGAGGAGGATGTAGGATAACTGCCAGGCTACTCCTCCATTCCCTTATACCGTGCTCTCTGTTACCGGTATGCACACTTGGAGTAGATGTAGGATAACTGCCAGGCTACTCCGCCATTCCCTTATACCGTGCTCTCTGTGACCGGTCTGCACACTTGGGGTGGATGTAGTATAACTGCCAGGCTACTCCGCCATTCCCTTATACCGTGCTCTCTGTGACCGGTCTGCACACTTGGGGCAGATGTAGGATAACTGCCTGGCTACTCCGCCATTCCCTTATACAGTGCTCTCTGTGACCGGTCTGCACACTTGGGGCGGATGTAGGATAACTGCCAGGCTACTCCGCCATTCCCTTATACCGTGCTCTCTGTGACGGTCTGCAAACTTGGGGCAGATGTAGGATAACTGCCAGGCTACTCCGCCATTCCCTTATACCGTGCTCTCTGTGACCGGTCTGCACACTTGAGGCAGATGTAGGATAACTGCCAGGCTACTCCGCCATTCCCTTATACCGTGCTCTCTGTGACCGGTCTGCACACTTGGGGTGGATGTAGGATAACTGCCAGGCTACTCCGCCATTCCCTTATACCGTGCTCTCTGTGACCGGTGTGCACACTTGAGGAGGATGTAGGATAACTGCCAGGCTACTCCTCCATTCCCTTATACCGTGCTCTCTGTTACCGATCTGCACACTTGGAGTAGATGTAGGATAACTGCCATGCTACTCTGCCATTCCCTTATACCGTGCTCTCTGTGACCGGTCTGCACACTTGAGGCAGATGTAGGATAACTGCCAGGCTACTCCGCCATTCCCTTATACCGTGCTCTCTGTGACCAGTCTACACACTTGGGGTGGATGTAGGATAACTGCCAGGCTACTCCGCCATTCCCTTATACCGTGCTCCCTGTGACCAGTCTACACACTTGGGGTGGATGTAGGATAACTGCCAGGCTACTCCGCCATTCCCTTATACCGTGCTCTCTGTGACCGGTCTGCACACTTGGGGCGGCTGTAGGATAACTGCCTGACTACTCCGCCATTCCCTTATACCGTGCTCTCTGTGACCGGTCTGCACACTTGGGGTGGATGTAGGATAACTACCAGGCTACTCTGCCATTCCCTTACATCGTGCTCTCTGTGACCGGTCTGCACACTTGGAGTAGATGTAGGATAACTGCCTGGCTACTCCGCCATTCCCTTATACCGTGCTCCCTGTGACCAGTCTACACACTTGGGGAGGATGTACGATAACTGCCAGGCTACTCCGCCATTCCCTTATACCGTTCTCCCTGTGACCAGTCTGCACACTTGGGGTGGATGTAGGATAACTGCCAGGCTACTCCGCCATTCCCTTATACCGTGCTCTCTGTGACCGGTCTGCACACTTGGGGCGGATGTAGGATAACTGCCAGGCTACTCCGCCATTCCCTTATACCGTGCTCTCTGTGACCGGTCTGCACACTTGGGGTGGATGTAGGATAACTGCCAGGCTACTCCGCTATTCCCTTATACCGAGCTCCCTGTGACCGGTCTGCACACTTGGGGCGGATGTAGGATAACTGCCAGGCTTCTCCGCCATTCCCTTATACCGTGCTCTCTGTGACCGGTCTGCACACTTGGGGCGGATGTAGGATAACTGCCAGGCTTCTCCGCCATTCCCTTATACCGTGCTCTCTGTGACCGGTCTGCACACTTGGGGCGGATGTAGGATAACTGCCAGGTTACTCCGCCATTCCCTTATACCGTGCTCTCTGTGACCGGTCTGCACACTTGGGGTGGATGTAGGATAACTGCCAGGCTACTCCGCCATTCCCTTATACCGTGCTCTCTGTGACCGGTGTGCACACTTGAGGAGGATGTAGGATAACTGCCAGGCTACTCCTCCATTCCCTTATACCGTGCTCTCTGTTACCGATCTGCACACTTGGAGTAGATGTAGGATAACTGCCATGCTACTCTGCCATTCCCTTATACCGTGCTCTCTGTGACCGGTCTGCACACTTGAGGCAGATGTAGGATAACTGCCAGGCTACTCCGCCATTCCCTTATACCGTGCTCTCTGTGACCAGTCTACACACTTGGGGTGGATGTAGGATAACTGCCAGGCTACTCCGCCATTCCCTTATACCGTGCTCCCTGTGACCAGTCTACACACTTGGGGTGGATGTAGGATAACTGCCAGGCTACTCCGCCATTCCCTTATACCGTGCTCTCTGTGACCGGTCTGCACACTTGGGGCGGCTGTAGGATAACTGCCTGACTACTCCGCCATTCCATTATACCGTGCTCTCTGTGACCGGTCTGCACACTTGGGGTGGATGTAGGATAACTACCATGCTACTCTGCCATTCCCTTACATCGTGCTCTCTGTGACCGGTCTGCACACTTGGAGTAGATGTAGGATAACTGCCTGGCTTCTCCGCCATTCCCTTATACCGTGCTCCCTGTGACCAGTCTACACACTTGGGGAGGATGTACGATAACTGCCAGGCTACTCCGCCATTCCCTTATACCGTTCTCCCTGTGACCAGTCTGCACACTTGGGGTGGATGTAGGATAACTGCCAGGCTACTCCGCCATTCCCTTATACCGTGCTCTCTGTGACCGGTCTGCACACTTGGGGCGGATGTAGGATAACTGCCAGGCTACTCCGCCATTCCCTTATACCGTGCTCTCTGTGACCGGTCTGCACACTTGGGGTGGATGTAGGATAACTGCCAGGCTACTCCGCTATTCCCTTATACCGAGCTCCCTGTGACCGGTCTGCACACTTGGGGCGGATGTAGGATAACTGCCAGGCTTCTCCGCCATTCCCTTATACCGTGCTCTCTGTGACCGGTCTGCACACTTGGGGCGGATGTAGGATAACTGCCAGGCTTCTCCGCCATTCCCTTATACCGTGCTCTCTGTGATCGGTCTGCACACTTGGGGCGGATGTAGGATAACTGCCAGGTTACTCCGCCATTCCCTTATACCGTGCTCTCTGTGACCGGTCTGCACACTTGGGGTGGATGTAGGATAACTGCCAGGCTACTCCGCCATTCCCTTACACCGTGCTCTCTGTGACCGGTCTGCACACTTGGGGTGTATGTAGGATAACTGCCAGGCTACTCCGCCATTCCCTTATACCGTGCTCCCTGTGACCAGTCTACACACTTGGGGTGGATGTACGATAACTGCCAGGCTACTCCGCCATTCCCTTATACCGTGCTCCCTGTGACCAGTCTGCACACTTGGGCTGGATGTAGGATAACTGCCAGGCTACTCCGCCATTCCCTTATACCGTGCTCTCTGTGACCGGTCTGCACACTTGGGGCGGATGTAGGATAACTGCCAGGCTACTCCGCCATTCCCTTATACCGTGCTCTCTGTGACCGGTCTGCACACTTGGGGTGGATGTAGGATAACTGCCAGGCTACTCCGCTATTCCCTTATACCGAGCTCCCTGTGACCGGTCTGCACACTTGGGGCGGATGTAGGATAACTGCCAGGCTTCTCCGCCATTCCCTTACACCGTGCTCTCTGTGACCGGTCTGCACACTTGGGGCGGATGTAGGATAACTGCCAGGCTTCTCCGCCATTCCCTTATACCGTGCTCTCTGTGACCGGTCTGCACACTTGGGGCGGATGTAGGATAACTGCCAGGTTACTCCGCCATTCCCTTATACCGTGCTCTCTGTGACCGGTCTGCACACTTGGGGTGGATGTAGGATAACTGCCAGGCTACTCCGCCATTCCCTTACACCGTGCTCTCTGTGACCGGTCTGCACACTTGGGGTGTATGTAGGATAACTGCCAGGCTACTCCGCCATTCCCTTATACCGTGCTCTCTGTGACCGGTCTGCACACTTGGGGTGTATGTAGGAATAACTGCCAGGCTACTCCGCCATTCCCTTATACCGTGCTCTCTGTGACCGGTCTGCACACTTGGGGCAGATGTAGGATAACTGCCAGGCTGCTCCTCCATTCCCTTATACCGTGTTCCATGTGACCGGTCTGCACACTTGAGGTGGATGTAGGATAACTGCCAGGCTACTCCGACATTCCCTTATACCGTGCTCTCTGTGACCGGTCTGCACACTTGGGGTGGATGTAGGATAACTGCCAGGCTACTCCGCCATTCCCTTATACCGTGCTCTCTGTTACCGGTCTGCACACTTGGGGCGGATGTAGGATAACTGCCAGGCTACTCCGCCATTCCCTTATACCGTGCTCTCTGTGACCGGTCTGCACACTTGGGGTGGATGTAGGATAACTGCCAGGCTACTCCGCCATTCCCTTATACCGTGCTCTCTGTGACCGGTTTGCACACTTGAGGAGGATGTAGGATAACTGCCAGGCTACTCCTCCATTCCCTTATACCGTGCTCTCTGTTACCGGTCTGCACACTTGGAGTAGATGTAGGATAACTGCCAGGCTACTCCGCCATTCCCTTATACCGTGCTCTCTGTGACCGGTCTGCACACTTGGGGTGGATGTAGGATAACTGCCAGGCTACTCCGCCATTCCCTTATACCGTGCTCTCTGTGACCGTTCTGCACACTTGGGGCAGATGTAGGATAACTGCCTGGCTACTCCGCCATTCCCTTATACAGTGCTCTCTGTGACCGGTCTGCACACTTGGGGCGGATGTAGGATAACTGCCAGGCTACTCCGCCATTCCCTTATACCGTGCTCTCTGTGACCGGTCTGCAAACTTGGGGCAGATGTAGGATAACTGCCAGGCTACTCCGCCATTCCCTTATACCGTGCTCTCTGTGACCGGTCTGCACACTTGAGGCAGATGTAGGATAACTGCCAGGCTACTCCGCCATTCCCTTATACCGTGCTCTCTGTGACCGGTCTGCACACTTGGGGTGGATGTAGGATAACTGCCAGGCTACTCCGCCATTCCCTTATACCGTGCTCTCTGTGACCGGTGTGCACACTTGAGGAGGATGTAGGATAACTGCCAGGCTACTCCTCCATTCCCTTATACCGTGCTCTCTGTTACCGGTCTGCACACTTGGAGTAGATGTAGGATAACTGCCAGGCTACTCCGCCATTCCCTTATACCGTGCTCTCTGTGACCGGTCTGCACACTTGAGGCAGATGTAGGATAACTGCCAGGCTACTCCGCCATTCCCTTATACCGTGCTCTCTGTGACCAGTCTACACACTTGGGGTGGATGTAGGATAACTGCCAGGCTACTCCGCCATTCCCTTATACCGTGCTCCCTGTGACCAGTCTACACACTTGGGGTGGATGTAGGATAACTGTCAGGCTACTCCGCCATTCCCTTATACCGTGCTCTCTGTGACCGGTCTGCACACTTGGGGCGGATGTAGGATAACTGCCAGGCTGCTCCTCCATTCCCTTATACCGTGCTCTCTGTGACCGGTCTGCACACTTGAGGCAGATGTAGGATAACTGCCAGGCTACTCCGCCATTCCCTTATACCGTGCTCTCTGTGACCAGTCTACACACTTGGGGTGGATGTAGGATAACTGCCAGACTACTCCGCCATTCCCTTATACCGTGCTCTCTGTGACCGGTCTGCACACTTGGGGTGGATGTAGGATAACTGCCAGGCTACTCTGCCATTCCCTTACACCGTGCTCTCTGTGACCGGTCTGCACACTTGGAGTAGATGTAGGATAACTGCCTGGCTACTCTGCCATTCCCTTACACCGTGCTCTCTGTGACCGGTCTGCACACTTGGAGTAGATGTAGGATAACTGCCTGGCTACTCCGCCATTCCCTTATACCGTGCTCCCTGTGACCAGTCTACACACTTGGGGTGGATGTAGGAAAACTGCCAGGCTACTCCGCCATTCCCTTATACTGTGCTCTCTGTGACCGGTCTGCACACTTGGGGCGGATGTAGGATAACTGCCAGGCTACTCCGCCATTCCCTTATACCGTGCTCTCTGTGACCGGTCTGCACACTTGGGGTGGATGTAGGATAACTGCCAGGCTACTCCGCTATTCCCTTATACCGAGCTCCCTGTGACCGGTCTGCACACTTGGGGCGGATGTAGGATAACTGCCAGGCTTCTCCGCCATTCCCTTATACCGTGCTCTCTGTGACCGGTCTGCACACTTGGGGCGGATGTAGGATAACTGCCAGGCTTCTCCGCCATTTCCTTATACTGTGCTCTCTGTGACCGGTCTGCACACTTGGGGCGGATGTAGGATAACTGCCAGGCTACTCCGCCATTCCCTTATACCGTGCTCTCTGTGACCGGTCTGCACACTTGGGGTGGATGTAGGATAACTGCCAGGCTACTCCGCTATTCCCTTATACCGAGCTCCCTGTGACCGGTCTGCACACTTGGGGCGGATGTAGGATAACTGCCAGGCTTCTCCGCCATTCCCTTATACCGTGCTCTCTGTGACCGGTCTGCACACTTGGGGCGGATGTAGGATAACTGCCAGGCTTCTCCGCCATTCCTTTATACCGTGCTCTCTGTGACCGGTCTGCACACTTGGGGTGGATGTAGGATAACTGCCAGGCTACTCCGCCATTCCCTTACACCGTGCTCTCTGTGACCGGTCTGCACACTTGGGGTGTATGTAGGATAACTGCCAGGCTACTCCGCCATTCCCTTATACCGTGCTCTCTGTGACCGGTCTGCACACTTGGGGCAGATGTAGGATAACTGCCAGGCTGCTCCTCCATTCCCTTATACCGTGCTCCATGTGACCGGTCTGCACACTTGAGGTGGATGTAGGATAACTGCCAGGCTACTCCGACATTCCCTTATACCGTGCTCTCTGTGACCGGTCTGCACACTTGGGGTGGATGTAGGAAAACTGCCAGGCTACTCCGCTATTCCCTTATACCGAGCTCCCTGTGACCGGTCTGCACACTTGGGGCGGATGTAGGATAACTGCCAGGCTTCTCCGCCATTCCCTTATACCGTGCTCTCTGTGACCGGTCTGCACACTTGGGGCGGATGTAGGATAACTGCCAGGCTTCTCCGCCATTCCCTTATACTGTGCTCTCTGTGACCGGTCTGCACACTTGGGGCGGATGTAGGATAACTGCCAGGCTACTCCGCCATTCCCTTATACCGTGCTCTCTGTGACCGGTCTGCACACTTGGGGTGGATGTAGGATAACTGCCAGGCTACTCCGCTATTCCCTTATACCGAGCTCCCTGTGACCGGTCTGCACACTTGGGGCGGATGTAGGATAACTGCCAGGCTTCTCCGCCATTTCCTTATACTGTGCTCTCTGTGACCGGTCTGCACACTTGGGGCGGATGTAGGATAACTGCTAGGCTACTCCGCCATTCCCTTATACCGTGCTCTCTGTGACCGGTCTGCACACTTGGGGTGGATGTAGGATAACTGCCAGGCTACTCCGCTATTCCCTTATACCGAGCTCCCTGTGACCGGTCTGCACACTTGGGGTGTATGTAGGATAACTGCCAGGCTACTCCGCCATTCCCTTATACCGTGCTCTCTGTGACCGGTCTGCACACTTGGGGCAGATGTAGGATAACTGCCAGGCTGCTCCTCCATTCCCTTATACCGTGCTCCATGTGACCGGTCTGCACACTTGAGGTGGATGTAGGATAACTGCCAGGCTACTCCGACATTCCCTTATACCGTGCTCTCTGTGACCGGTCTGCACACTTGGGGTGGATGTAGGATAACTGCCAGGCTACTCCGCTATTCCCTTATACCGAGCTCCCTGTGACCGGTCTGCACACTTGGGACGGATGTAGGATAACTGCCAGGCTTCTCCGCCATTCCCTTATACCGTGCTCTCTGTGACCGGTCTGCACACTTGGGGCGGATGTAGGATAACTGCCTGGCTTCTCCGCCATTCCCTTATACTGTGCTCTCTGTGACCGGTCTGCACACTTGGGGCGGATGTAGGATAACTGCCAGGCTACTCCGCCATTCCCTTATACCGTGCTCTCTGTGACCGGTCTGCACACTTGGGGTGGATGTAGGATAACTGCCAGGCTACTCCGCTATTCCCTTATACCGAGCTCCCTGTGACCGGTCTGCACACTTGGGGCGGATGTAGGATAACTGCCAGGCTTCTCCGCCATTCCCTTATACCGTGCTCTCTGTGACCGGTCTGCACACTTGGGGCGGATGTAGGATAACTGCCAGGCTTCTCCGCCATTCCTTTATACCGTGCTCTCTGTGACCGGTCTGCACACTTGGGGTGGATGTAGGATAACTGCCAGGCTACTCCGCCATTCCCTTACACCGTGCTCTCTGTGACCGGTCTGCACACTTGGGGTGTATGTAGGATAACTGCCAGGCTACTCCGCCATTCCCTTATACCGTGCTCTCTGTGACCGGTCTGCACACTTGGAGTAGATGTAGGATAACTGCCAGGCTACTCCGCCATTCCCTTATACCGTGCTCTCTGTGACCGGTCTGCACACTTGGGGTGGATGTAGTATAACTGCCAGGCTACTCCGCCATTCCCTTATACCGTGCTCTCTGTGACCGGTCTGCACACTTGGGGCAGATGTAGGATAACTGCCTGGCTACTCCGCCATTCCCTTATACAGTGCTCTCTGTGACCGGTCTGCACACTTGGGGCGGATGTAGGATAACTGCCAGGCTACTCCGCCATTCCCTTATACCGTGCTCTCTGTGACCGGTCTGCAAACTTGGGGCAGATGTAGGATAACTGCCAGGCTACTCCGCCATTCCCTTATACCGTGCTCTCTGTGACCGGGCTGCACACTTGAGGCAGATGTAGGATATCTGCCAGGCTACTCCGCCATTCCCTTATACCGTACTCTCTGTGACCGGTCTGCACACTTGGGGTGGATGTAGGATAACTGCCAGGCTACTCCGCCATTCCCTTATACCGTGCTCTCTGTGACCGGTGTGCACACTTGAGGAGGATGTAGGATAACTGCCAGGCTACTCCTCCATTCCCTTATACCGTGCTCTCTGTTACCGGTCTGCACACTTGGAGTAGATGTAGGATAACTGCCAGGCTACTCCGCCATTCCCTTATACCGTGCTCTCTGTGACCGGTCTGCACACTTGGGGTGGATGTAGTATAACTGCCAGGCTACTCCGCCATTCCCTTATACCGTGCTCTCTGTGACCGGTCTGCCCACTTGGGGCAGATGTAGGATAACTGCCTGGCTACTCCGCCATTCCCTTATACAGTGCTCTCTGTGACCGGTCAGCACACTTGGGGCGGATGTAGGATAACTGCCAGGCTACTCCGCCATTCCCTTATATTGAGCTCTCTGTGACCGGTCTGCACACTTGGGGCAGATGTAGGATAACTGCCAGGCTACTCCGCCATTCCCTTATACCGTGCTTTCTGTGACCGGTCTGCACACTTGGGGTGGATGTAGGATAACTGCCAGGCTACTCCGCCATTCCCTTATACCGTGCTCTCTGTGACCGGTCTGCACACTTGGGGCAGATGTAGGATAACTGCCAGGCTGCTCCGCCATTCCCTTATACCGTGCTCCCTGTGACCGGTCTGCACACTTGAGGTGGATGTAGGATAACTGCCAGGCTACTCCGCCATTCCCTTATACCGTGCTCTCTGTGACCGGTCTACACACTTGGGGCAGATGTAGGATAACTGCCAGGCTGCTCCGCCATTCCCTTATACCGTGCTCCCTGTGACCGGTCTGCACACTTGAGGTGGATGTAGGATAACTGCCAGGCTACTCCGACATTCCCTTATACCGTGCTTTCTGTGACCGGTCTGCACACTTGGGGTGGATGTAAGATAACTGCCAGGCTACTCCGCCATTCCCTTATACCGTGCTCTCTGTGACCGGTCTGCACACTTGGGGTGGATGTAGGATAACTGCCATGCTACTCCGCCATTCCCTTATACCGTGCTCTCTGTTACCGGTCTGCACACTTGGGGCGGATGTAGGATAACTGCCAGGCTACTCCGCCATTCCCTTATACCGTGCTCTCTGTGACCGGTCTGCACACTTGGGGTGGATGTAGGATAACTGCCAGGCTACTCCGCCATTCCCTTATACCGTGCTCTCTGTGACCGGTCTGCACACTTGGGGTGGATGTAGGATAACTGCCAGGCTACTCCGCCATTCCCTTATACCGTGCTCTCTGTGACCGGTCTGCACACTTGGGGTGGATGTAGGATAACTGCCAGGCTACTCCGCCATTCCCTTATACCGTGCTCTCTGTGACCGGTGTGCACACTTGAGGAGGATGTAGGATAACTGCCAGGCTACTCCTCCATTCCCTTATACCGTGCTCTCTGTTACCGGTCTGCACACTTGGAGTAGATGTAGGATAACTGCCAGGCTACTCCGCCATTCCCTTATACCGTGCTCTCTGTGACCGGTCTGCACACTTGGGGTGGATGTAGTATAACTGCCAGGCTACTCCGCCATTCCCTTATACCGTGCTCTCTGTGACCGGTCTGCCCACTTGGGGCAGATGTAGGATAACTGCCTGGCTACTCCGCCATTCCCTTATACAGTGCTCTCTGTGACCGGTCAGCACACTTGGGGCGGATGTAGGATAACTGCCAGGCTACTCCGCCATTCCCTTATACCGAGCTCTCTGTGACCGGTCTGCACACTTGGGGCAGATGTAGGATAACTGCCAGGCTACTCCGCCATTCCCTTATACCGTGCTTTCTGTGACCGGTCTGCACACTTGGGGTGGATGTAGGATAACTGCCAGGCTACTCCGCCATTCCCTTATACCGTGCTCTCTGTGACCGGTCTGCACACTTGGGGCAGATGTAGGATAACTGCCAGGCTGCTCCGCCATTCCCTTATACCGTGCTCCCTGTGACCGGTCTGCACACTTGAGGTGGATGTAGGATAACTGCCAGGCTACTCCGCCATTCCCTTATACCGTGCTCTCTGTGACCGGTCTACACACTTGGGGCAGATGTAGGATAACTGCCAGGCTGCTCCGCCATTCCCTTATACCGTGCTCCCTGTGACCGGTCTGCACACTTGAGGTGGATGTAGGATAACTGCCAGGCTACTCCGACATTCCCTTATACCGTGCTTTCTGTGACCGGTCTGCACACTTGGGGTGGATGTAAGATAACTGCCAGGCTACTCCGCCATTCCCTTATACCGTGCTCTCTGTGACCGGTCTGCACACTTGGGGTGGATGTAGGATAACTGCCATGCTACTCCGCCATTCCCTTATACCGTGCTCTCTGTTACCGGTCTGCACACTTGGGGCGGATGTAGGATAACTGCCAGGCTACTCCGCCATTCCCTTATACCGTGCTCTCTGTGACCGGTCTGCACACTTGGGGTGGATGTAAGATAACTGCCAGGCTACTCCGCCATTCCCTTATACCGTGCTCTCTGTGACCGGTCTGCACACTTGGGGTGGATGTAGGATAACTGCCATGCTACTCCGCCATTCCCTTATACCGTGCTCTCTGTTACCGGTCTGCACACTTGGGGCGGATGTAGGATAACTGCCAGGCTACTCCGCCATTCCCTTATACCGTGCTCTCTGTGACCGGTCTGCACACTTGGGGTGGATGTAGGATAACTGCCAGGCTACTCCGCCATTCCCTTATACCGTGCTCTCTGTGACCGGTCTGCACACTTGGGGTGGATGTAGGATAACTGCCAGGCTACTCCGCCATTCCCTTATACCGTGCTCTCTGTGACCGGTCTGCACACTTGGGGTGGATGTAGGATAACTGCCAGGCTACTCCGCCATTCCCTTATACCGTGCTCTCTGTGACCGGTGTGCACACTTGAGGAGGATGTAGGATAACTGCCAGGCTACTCCTCCATTCCCTTATACCGTGCTCTCTGTTACCGGTCTGCACACTTGGAGTAGATGTAGGATAACTGCCAGGCTACTCCGCCATTCCCTTATACCGTGCTCTCTGTGACCGGTCTGCACACTTGGGGTGGATGTAGTATAACTGCCAGGCTACTCCGCCATTCCCTTATACCGTGCTCTCTGTGACCGGTCTGCCCACTTGGGGCAGATGTAGGATAACTGCCTGGCTACTCCGCCATTCCCTTATACAGTGCTCTCTGTGACCGGTCAGCACACTTGGGGCGGATGTAGGATAACTGCCAGGCTACTCCGCCATTCCCTTATACCGAGCTCTCTGTGACCGGTCTGCACACTTGGGGCAGATGTAGGATAACTGCCAGGCTACTCCGCCATTCCCTTATACCGTGCTTTCTGTGAACGGTCTGCACACTTGGGGTGGATGTAGGATAACTGCCAGGCTACTCCGCCATTCCCTTATACCGTGCTCTCTGTGACCGGTCTGCACACTTGGGGCAGATGTAGGATAACTGCCAGGCTGCTCCGCCATTCCCTTATACCGTGCTCCCTGTGACCGGTCTGCACACTTGAGGTGGATGTAGGATAACTGCCAGGCTACTCCGCCATTCCCTTATACCGTGCTCTCTGTGACCGGTCTACACACTTGGGGCAGATGTAGGATAACTGCCAGGCTGCTCCGCCATTCCCTTATACCGTGCTCCCTGTGACCGGTCTGCACACTTGAGGTGGATGTAGGATAACTGCCAGGCTACTCCGACATTCCCTTATACCGTGCTTTCTGTGACCGGTCTGCACACTTGGGGTGGATGTAAGATAACTGCCAGGCTACTCCGCCATTCCCTTATACCGTGCTCTCTGTGACCGGTCTGCACACTTGGGGTGGATGTAGGATAACTGCCATGCTACTCCGCCATTCCCTTATACCGTGCTCTCTGTTACCGGTCTGCACACTTGGGGCGGATGTAGGATAACTGCCAGGCTACTCCGCCATTCCCTTATACCGTGCTCTCTGTGACCGGTCTGCACACTTGGGGTGGATGTAGGATAACTGCCAGGCTACTCCGCCATTCCCTTATACCGTGCTCTCTGTGACCGGTCTGCACACTTGGGGTGGATGTAGGATAACTGCCAGGCTACTCCGCCATTCCCTTATACCGTGCTCTCTGTGACCGGTTTGCACACTTGGGGTGGATGTAGGATAACTGCCAGGCTACTCCGCCATTCCCTTATACCGTGCTCTCTGTGACCGGTCTGCACACTTGAGGTGGATGTAGGATAACTGCCAGGCTACTCCTCCATTCCCTTATACCGTGCTCTCTGTTACCGGTCTGCACTCTTGGAGTAGATGTAGGATAACTGCCAGGCTACTCCGCCATTCCCTTATACCGTGCTCTCTGTGACCGGTCTGCATACTTGAGGTGGATGTAGGATAACTGCCAGGCTACTCCGCCATTCCCTTATACCGTGCTCTCTGTGACCGGTCTGCACACTTGGGGCAGATGTAGGATAACTGCCTGGCTACTCCGCCATTCCCTTATACCGTGCTCTCTGTGACCGGTCTGCACACTTGGAGTAGATGTAGGATAACTGCCAGGCTACTCCTCCATTCCCTTATACCGTGCTCTCTGTGACCGGTCTGCACACTTGGGGTGGATGTAGGATAACTGCCAGGCTACTCCGCCATTCCCTTATACCGTGCTCTCTGTGACCGGTCTGCACACTTGGGGTGGATGTAGGATAACTGCCAGGCTACTCCGCCATTCCCTTATACCGTGCTCTCTGTGACCGGTCTGCACACTTGAGGTGGATGTAGGATAACTGCCAGGCTACTCCTCCATTCCCTTATACCGTGCTCTCTGTTACCGGTCTGCACTCTTGGAGTAGATGTAGGATAACTGCCAGGCTACTCCGCCATTCCCTTATACCGTGCTCTCTGTGACCGGTCTGCATACTTGAGGTGGATGTAGGATAACTGCCAGGCTACTCCGCCATTCCCTTATACCGTGCTCTCTGTGACCGGGCTGCACACTTGGGGCAGATGTAGGATAACTGCCTGGCTACTCCGCCATTCCCTTATACCGTGCTCTCTGTGACCGGTCTGCACACTTGGAGTAGATGTAGGATAACTGCCAGGCTACTCCTCCATTCCCTTATACCGTGCTCTCTGTGACCGGTCTGCACACTTGGGGTGGATGTAGGATAACTGCCAGGCTACTCCGCCATTCCCTTATACCGTGCTCTCTGTGACCGGTCTGCACGCTTGGGGTGGATGTAGGATAACTGCCAGGCTACTCCGCCATTCCCTTGTACCGTGCTCTCTGTTACCGATCTGCACACTTGGAGTAGATGCAGGATAACTGCCAGGCTACTCCTCCATTCCCTTATACCGTGCTCTCTGTGACCGGTCTGCACACTTGGGGTGGATGTAGGATAACTGCCAGGCTACTCCTCCATTCCCTTATACCGTGCTCTCTGTGACCGGTCTGCACACTTGGGGCGGATGTAGGATAACTGCCAGGCTACTCCTCCATTCCCTTATACCGTGCTCTCTGTGACCGGTCTGCACACTGGGGGTAGATGTAGGATAACTGCCAGGCTACTCCGCCATTCCCTTATACCGTGCTCTCTGTGACCGGTCTGCACACTTGGAGTAGATGTAGGATAACTGCCAGGCTACTCCGCCATTCCCTTATACCGTGCTCTCTGTGACCGGTCTGCACACTTGGGGTAGATGTAGGATAACTGCCAGGCTACTCCGCCATTCCCTTGTACCGTGCTCTGTGTGACCGGTCTGCACACTTGGGGTAGATGTAGGATAACTGCCAGGCTACTCCGCCATTCCCTTATACCGTGCTCTCTGTGACCGGTCTGCACACTTGGGGTGGATGTAGGATAACTGCCAGGCTACTCCGCCATTCCCTTGTACCGTGCTCTCTGTTACCGATCTGCACACTTGGAGTAGATGCAGGATAACTGCCAGGCTACTCCTCCATTCCCTTATACCGTGCTCTCTGTGACCGGTCTGCACACTTGGGGTGGATGTAGGATAACTGCCAGGCTACTCCTCCATTCCCTTATACCGTGCTCTCTGTGACCGGTCTGCACACTTGGGGCGGATGTAGGATAACTGCCAGGCTACTCCTCCATTCCCTTATACCGTGCTCTCTGTGACCGGTCTGCACACTGGGGGTAGATGTAGGATAACTGCCAGGCTACTCCGCCATTCCCTTATACCGTGCTCTCTGTGACCGGTCTGCACACTTGGAGTAGATGTAGGATAACTGCCAGGCTACTCCGCCATTCCCTTATACCGTGCTCTCTGTGACCGGTCTGCACACTTGGGGTAGATGTAGGATAACTGCCAGGCTACTCCGCCATTCCCTTATACCGTGCTCTGTGTGACCGGTCTGCACACTTGGGGTGGATGTAGGATAACTGCCAGGCTACTCCGCCATTCCCTTGTACCGTGCTCTGTGTGACCGGTCTGCACACTTGGGGTAGATGTAGGATAACTGCCTGGCTACTCCTCCATTCCCTTATACCGTGCTCTCTGTGACCGGTCTGCACACCTGGGGCGGATGTAGGATAACTGCCAGGCTACTCCGCCATTCCCTTATACCGTGCTCTGTGTGACCGGTCTGCACACTTGGGGTGGATATAGGATAACTGCCAGGCTACTCCGCCATTCCCTTATACCGTGCTCTCTGTGACCGGTCTGCACACTTGGGGCGGATGTAGGATAACTGCCAGGTTACTCCGCCATTCCCTTATACCGTGCTCTCTGTGACCGGTCTGCACACTTGGGGTGGATGTAGGATAACTGCCAGGCTACTCCGCCATTCCCTTACACCGTGCTCTCTGTGACCGGTCTGCACACTTGGGGTGTATGTAGGATAACTGCCAGGCTACTCCGCCATTCCCTTATACCGTGCTCTCTGTGACCGGTCTGCACACTTGGGGTGTATGTAGGATAACTGCCAGGCTACTCCGCCATTCCCTTATACCGTGCTCTCTGTGACCGGTCTGCACACTTGGGGCAGATGTAGGATAACTGCCAGGCTGCTCCTCCATTCCCTTATACCGTGCTCCATGTGACCGCTCTGCACACTTGAGGTGGATGTAGGATAACTGCCAGGCTACTCCGACATTCCCTTATACCGTGCTCTCTGTGACCGGTCTGCACACTTGGGGTGGATGTAGGATAACTGCCAGGCTACTCCGCCATTCCCTTATACCGTGCTCTCTGTTACTGGTCTGCACACTTGGGGCGGATGTAGGATAACTGCCAGGCTACTCCGCCATTCCCTTATACCGTGCTCTCTGTGACCGGTCTGCACACTTGGGGTGGATGTAGGATAACTGCCAGGCTACTCCGCCATTCCCTTATACCGTGCTCTCTGTGACCGGTCTGCAAACTTGGGGCAGATGTAGGATAACTGCGAGGCTACTCCGCCATTCCCTTATACCGTGCTCTCTGTGACCGGTCTGCACACTTGAGGCAGATGTAGGATAACTGCCAGCCTACTCCGCCATTCCCTTATACCGTGCTCTCTGTGACCGGTCTGCACACTTGGGGTGGATGTAGGATAACTGCCAGGCTACTCCGCCATTCCCTTATACCGTGCTCTCTGTGACCGGTGTGCACACTTGAGGAGGATGTAGGATAACTGCCAGGCTACTCCTCCATTCCCTTATACCGTGCTCTCTGTTACCGGTCTGCACACTTGGAGTAGATGTAGGATAACAGCCAGGCTACTCCGCCATTCCCTTATACCGTGCTCTCTGTGACCGGTCTGCACACTTGAGGCAGATGTAGGATAACTGCCAGGCTACTCCGCCATTCCCTTATACCGTGCTCTCTGTGACCAGTCTACACACTTGGGGTGGATGTAGGACAACTGCCAGGCTACTCCGCCATTCCCTTATACCGTGCTCCCTGTGACAAGTCTACACACTTGGGGTGGATGTACGATAACTGCCAGGCTACTCCGCCATTCCCTTATACCGTGCTCTCTGTGACCGGTCTGCACACTTGGGGCGGATGTAGGATAACTGCCAGGCTGCTCCTCCATTCCCTAATACCGTGCTCTCTGTGACCGGTCTGCACACTTGAGGCAGATGTAGGATAACTGCCAGGCTACTCCGCCATTCCCTTATACCGTGCTCTCTGTGACCAGTCTACACACTTGGGGTGGATGTAGGATAACTGCCAGACTACTCCGCCATTCCCTTATACCGTGCTCTCTGTGACCGGTCTGCACACTTGGGGTGGATGTAGGATAACTGCCAGGCTACTCTGCCATTCCCTTACACCGTGCTCTCTGTGACCGGTCTGCACACTTGGAGTAGATGTAGGATAACTGCCTGGCTACTCCGCCATTCCCTTATACCGTGCTCCATGTGACCAGTCTACACACTTGGGGTGGATGTACGATAACTGCCAGGCTACTCCGCCATTCCCTTATACCGTGCTCCCTGTGACCAGTCTGCACACTTGGGGTGGATGTAGGATAACTGCCAGGCTACTCCGCCATTCCCTTATACTGTGCTCTCTGTGACCGGTCTGCACACTTGGGGCGGATGTAGGATAACTGCCAGGCTACTCCGCCATTCCCTTATACCGTGCTCTCTGTGACCGGTCTGCACACTTGGGGTGGATGTAGGATAACTGCCAGGCTACTCCGCTATTCCCTTATACCGAGCTCCCTGTGACCGGTCTGCACACTTGGGGCGGATGTAGGATAACTGCCAGGCTTCTCCGCCATTCCCTTATACCGTGCTCTCTGTGACCGGTCTGCACACTTGGGGCGGATGTAGGATAACTGCCAGGCTTCTCCGCCACTCCTTTATACCGTGCTCTCTGTGACCGGTCTGCACACTTGGGGTGGATGTAGGATAACTGCCAGGCTACTCCGCCATTCCCTTATACCGTGCTCTCTGTGACCGGTCTGCACACTTGGGGTGTATGTAGGATAACTGCCAGGCTACTCCGCCATTCCCTTATACCGTGCTCTCTGTGACCGGTCTGCACACTTGGGGCAGGTGTAGGATAACTGCCAGGCTGCTCCTTCATTCCCTTATACCGTGCTCCATGTGACCGGTCTGCACACTTGAGGTGGATGTAGGATAACTGCCAGGCTACTCCGACATTCCCTTATACCATGCTCTCTGTGACCAGTCTGCACACTTGGGGTGGATGTAGGATAACTGCCAGGCTACTCCGCCATTCCCTTATACCGTGCTCTCTGTTACCGGTCTGCACACTTGGGGCGGATGTAGGATAACTGCCAGGCTACTCCGCCATTCCCTTATACCGTGCTCTCTGTGACCGGTCTGCACACTTGGGGTGGATGTAGGATAACTGCCAGGCTACTCCGCCATTCCCTTATACCGTGCTCTCTGTGACCGGTTTGCACACTTGAGGAGGATGTAGGATAACTGCCAGGCTACTCCTCCATTCCCTTATACCGTGCTCTCTGTTACCGGTCTGCACACTTGGAGTAGATGTAGGATAACTGCCAGGCTACTCCGCCATTCCCTTAAACCGTGCTCTCTGTGACCGGTCTGCACACTTGGGGTGGATGTAGTATAACTGCCAGGCTACTCCTCCATTCCCTTATACCGTGCTCTCTGTGACCGGTCTGCACACTTGGGGCAGATGTAGGATAACTGCCAGGCTACTCCGCCATTCCCTTATACCGTGCTCTCTGTGACCGGTCTGCACACTTGGGGCAGATGTAGGATAACTGCCAGGCTACTCCGCCATTCCCTTATACCGTGCTCTCTGTGACTGGTCTGCACACTTGAGGCAGATGTAGGATAACTGCCAGGCTACTCCGCCATTCCCTTATACCGTGCTCTCTGTGACCGGTCTGCACACTTGGGGCAGATGTAGGATAACTGCCAGGCTACTCCGCCATTCCCTTATACCGTGCTTTCTGTGACCGGTCTGCACACTTGGGGTGGATGTAGGATAACTGCCAGGCTACTCCGCCATTCCCTTATACCGTGCTCTCTGTGACCGGTCTGCACACTTGGGGCAGATGTAGGATAACTGCCAGGCTGCTCCGCCATTCCCTTATACCGTGCTCCCTGTGACCGGTCTGCACATTTGAGGTGGATGTAGGATAACTGCCAGGCTACTCCGACATTCCCTTATACCGTGCTTTCTGTGACCGGTCTGCACACTTGGGGTGGATGTAAGATAACTGCCAGGCTACTCCGCCATTCCCTTATACCGTGCTCTCTGTGACCGGTCTGCACACTTGGGGTGGATGTAGGATAACTGCCATGCTACTCTGCCATTCCCTTATACCGTGCTCTCTGTGACCGGTCTGCACACTTGGGGCAGATGTAGGATAACTGCCTGGCTACTCCGCCATTCCCTTATACAGTGCTCTCTGTGACCGGTCTGCACACTTGGGGCAGATGTAGGATAACTGCCAGGCTACTCCGCCATTCCCTTATACCGTGCTCTCTGTGACCGGTCTGCAAACTTGGGGCAGATGTAGGATAACTGCCAGGCTACTCCGCCATTCCCTTATACCGTGCTCTCTGTGACCGGTCTGCACACTTGAGGCAGATGTAGGATAACTGCCAGGCTACTCCGCCATTCCCTTATACCGTGCTCTCTGTGACCGGTCTGCACACTTGGGGTGGATGTAGGATAACTGCCAGGCTACTCCGCCATTCCCTTATACCGTGCTCTCTGTGACCGGTGTGCACACTTGAGGAGGATGTAGGATAACTGCCAGGCTACTCCTCCATTCCCTTATACCGTGCTCTCTGTTACCGGTCTGCACACTTGGAGTAGATGTAGGATAACTGCCAGGCTACTCCGCCATTCCCTTATACCGTGCTCTCTGTGACCGGTCTGCACACTTGGGGTGGATGTAGTATAACTGCCAGGCTACTCCGCCATTCCCTTATACCGTGCTCTCTGTGACCGGTCTGCACACTTGGGGCAGATGTAGGATAACTGCCTGGCTACTTTGCCATTCCCTTATACAGTGCTCTCTGTGACCGGTCTGCACACTTGGGGCGGATGTAGGATAACTGCCAGGCTACTCCGCCATTCCCTTATACCGTGCTCTCTGTGACCGGTCTGCACACTTGGGGCAGATGTAGGATAACTGCCAGGCTGCTCCGCCATTCCCTTATACCGTGCTCTCTGTGACCGGTCTGCACACTTGAGGCAGATGTAGGATAACTGCCAGGCTACTCCGCCATTCCCTTATACCGTGCTTTCTGTGACCGGTCTGCACACTTGGGGTGGATGTAGGATAACTGCCAGGCTACTCCGCCATTCCCTTATACCGTGCTCTCTGTGACCGGTCTGCACACTTGGGGCAGATGTAGGATAACTGCCAGGCTGCTCCGCCATTCCCTTATACCGTGCTCCCTGTGACCGGTCTGCACACTTGAGGTGGATGTAGGATAACTGCCAGGCTACTCCGACATTCCCTTATACCGTGCTTTCTGTGACCGGTCTGCACACTTGGGGTGGATGTAAGATAGCTGCCAGGCTACTCCGCCATTCCCTTATACCGTGCTCTCTGTGACCGGTCTGCACACTTGGGGTGGATGTAGGATAACTGCCATGCTACTCTGCCATTCCCTTATACCGTGCTCTCTGTTACCGGTCTGCACACTTGGGGCGGATGTAGGATAACTGCCAGGCTACTCCGCCATTCCCTTATACCGTGCTCTCTGTGACCGGTCTGCACACTTGGGGTGGATGTAGGATAACTGCCAGGCTACTCCGCCATTCCCTTATACCGTGCTCTCTGTGACCGGTCTGCACACTTGGGGTGGATGTAGGATAACTGCCAGGCTACTCCGCCATTCCCTTATACCGTGCTCTCTGTGACCGGTTTGCACACTTGGGGTGGATGTAGGATAACTGCCAGGCTACTCCGCCATTCCCTTATACCGTGCTCTCTGTGACCGGTCTGCACACTTGAGGTGGATGTAGGATAACTGCCAGGCTACTCCTCCATTCCCTTATACCGTGCTCTCTGTTACCGGTCTGCACACTTGGAGTAGATGTAGGATAACTGCCAGGCTACTCCGCCATTCCCTTATACCGTGCTCTCTGTGACCGGTCTGCATACTTGAGGTGGATGTAGGATAACTGCCAGGCTACTCCGCCATTCCCTTATACCGTGCTCTCTGTGACCGGTCTGCACACTTGGGGCAGATGTAGGATAACTGCCTGGCTACTCCGCCATTCCCTTATACCGTGCTCTCTGTGACCGGTCTGCACACTTGGAGTAGATGTAGGATAACTGCCAGGCTACTCCTCCATTCCCTTATACCGTGCTCTCTGTGACCAGTCTGCACACTTGGGGTGGATGTAGGATAACTGCCAGGCTACTCCGCCATTCCCTTGTACCGTGCTCTCTGTTACCGATCTGCACACTTGGAGTAGATGCAGGATAACTGCCAGGCTACTACTCCATTCCCTTATACCGTGCTCTCTGTGACCGGTCTGCACACTTGGGGTGGATGTAGGATAACTGCCAGGCTACTCCTCCATTCCCTTATACCGTGCTCTCTGTGACCGGTCTGCACACTTGGGGCGGATGTAGGATAACTGCCAGGCTACTCCTCCATTCCCTTATACCGTGCTCTCTGTGACCGGTCTGCACACTGGGGGTAGATGTAGGATAACTGCCAGGCTACTCCGCCATTCCCTTATACCGTGCTCTCTGTGACCGGTCTGCACACTTGGGGTAGATGTAGGATAACTGCCAGGCTACTCCGCCATTCCCTTATACCGTGCTCTGTGTGACCGGTCTGCACACTTGGGGTGGATGTAGGATAACTGCCAGGCTACTCCGCCATTCCCTTGTACCGTGCTCTGTGTGACTGGTCTGCACACTTGGGGTAGATGTAGGATAACTGCCTGGCTACTCCTCCATTCCCTTATACCGTGCTCTCTGTGACCGGTCTGCACACCTGGGGCGGATGTAGGATAACTGCCAGGCTACTCCGCCATTCCCTTATACCGTGCTCTGTGTGACCGGTCTGCACACTTGGGGTGGATATAGGATAACTGCCAGGCTACTCCTCCATTCCCTTATACCGTGCTCTCTGTGACCGGTCTGCACACTTGGGACGGATGTAGGATAACTGCCAGGCTACTCCTCCATTCCCTTATACCGTGCTCTCTGTAACCGGTCTGCACACTTGGGGTGGATGTAGGATAACTGCCAGGCTACTCCGCCATTCCCTTATACCGAGCTCTCTGTGACCGGTCTGCACACTTGGTGCGGATGTAGGATAACTGCCAGGCTACTCCGCCATTCCCTTATATCGTGCTCTCTGTTACCGGTCTGCATACTTGGGGCAGATGTAGGATAACTGCCAGGCTACTCCGCCATTCCCTTATACCGTGCTCTCTGTGACCGGTCTGCACACTTGGGGTGGATGTAGGATAACTGCCAGGCTACTCCGCCATTCTCTTATACCGTGCTCTCTGTGACCGGTCTGCACACTTGGGGTGGATGTAGGATAACTGCCAGGCTACTCCGCCATTCCCTTATACCGTGCTCTCTGTGACCGGTCTGCACACTTGGGGTGGATGTAGGATAACTGCCAGGCTACTCCGCCATTCCCTTATACCGTGCTCTCTGTGACCGGTCTGCATACTTGGGGCAGATGTAGGATAACTGCCAGGCTACTCCACCATTCCCTTACACCGTGCTCTCTGTGACCGGTCTGCACACTTGGGGCAGATGTAGGATAACTGCCTGGCTACTCCGCCATTCCCTTATACCGTGCTCTCTGTGACCGGTCTGCACACTTGGGGCAGATGTAGGATAACTGCCAGGCTGCTCCGCCATTCCCTTATACCGTGCTCCCTGTGACCCGTCTGCACACTTGAGGTGGATGTAGGATAACTGCCAGGCTACTCCGACATTCCCTTATACCGTGCTTTCTGTGACCGGTCTGCACACTTGGGGTGGATGTAAGATAACTGCCAGGCTACTCAGCCATTCCCTTATACCGTGCTCTCTGTGACCGGTCTGCACACTTGGGGTGGATGTAGGATAACTGCCATGCTACTCTGCCATTCCCTTATACCGTGCTCTCTGTTACCGGTCTGCACACTTGGGGCGGATGTAGGATAACTGCCAGGCTACTCCGCCATTCCCTTATACCGTGCTCTCTGTGACCGGTCTGCACACTTGGGGTGGATGTAGGATAACTGCCAGGCTACTCCGCCATTCCCTTATCCCGTGCTCTCTGTGACCGGTCTGCACACTTGAGGTGGATGTAGGATAACTGCCAGGCTACTCCTCCATTCCCTTATACCGTGCTCTCTGTTACCGGTCTGCACACTTGGAGTAGATGTAGGATAACTGCCAGGCTACTCCGCCATTCCCTTATACCGTGCTCTCTGTGACCGGTCTGCATACTTGAGGTGGATGTAGGATAACTGCCAGGCTACTCCGCCATTCCCTTATACCGTGCTCTCTGTGACCGGTCTGCACACTTGGGGCAGATGTAGGATAACTGCCTGGCTACTCCGCCATTCCCTTATACCGTGCTCTCTGTGACCGGTCTGCACACTTGGGGCGGATGTAGGATAACTGCCAGGCTACTCCTCCATTCCCTTATACCGTGCTCTCTGTGACCGGTCTGCACACTTGGAGTAGATGTAGGATAACTGCCAGGCTACTCCTCCATTCCCTTATACCGTGCTCTCTGTGACCAGTCTGCACACTTGGGGTGGATGTAGGATAACTGCCAGGCTACTCCGCCATTCCCTTATACCGTGCTCTCTGTGACCGGTCTGCACACTTGGGGTGGATGTAGGATAACTGCCAGGCTACTCCTCCATTCCCTTATACCGTGCTCTCTGTGACCGGTCTGCACACTGGGGGTAGATGTAGGATAACTGCCAGGCTACTCCGCCATTCCCTTATACCGTGCTCTCTGTGACCGGTCTGCACACTTGGAGTAGATTTAGGATAACTGCCAGGCTACTCCGACATTCCCTTATACCGTGCTTTCTGTGACCGGTCTGCACACTTGGGGTGGATGTAAGATAACTGCCAGGCTACTCCGCCATTCCCTTATACCGTGCTCTCTGTGACCGGTCTGCACACTTGGGGTGGATGTAGGATAACTGCCATGCTACTCTGCCATTCCCTTATACCGTGCTCTCTGTTACCGGTCTGCACACTTGGGGCGGATGTAGGATAACTGCCAGGCTACTCCGCCATTCCCTTATACCGTGCTCTCTGTGACCGGTCTGCACACTTGGGGTGGATGTAGGATAACTGCCAGGCTACTCCGCCATTCCCTTATACCGTGCTCTCTGTGACCGGTCTGCACACTTGGGGTGGATGTAGGATAACTGCCAGGCTACTCCGCCATTCCCTTATACCGTGCTCTCTGTGACCGGTTTGCACACTTGGGGTGGATGTAGGATAACTGGCAGGCTACTCCGCCATTCCCTTATACCGTGCTCTCTGTGACCGGTCTGCACACTTGAGGTGGATGTAGGATAACTGCCAGGCTACTCCTCCATTCCCTTATACCGTGCTCTCTGTTACCGGTCTGCACACTTGGAGTAGATGTAGGATAACTGCCAGGCTACTCCGCCATTCCCTTATACCGTGCTCTCTGTGACCGGTCTGCATACTTGAGGTGGATGTAGGATAACTGCCTGGCTACTCCGCCATTCCCTTATACCGTGCTCTCTGTGACCGGTCTGCACACTTGGAGTAGATGTAGGATAACTGCCAGGCTACTCCTCCATTCCCTTATACCGTGCTCTCTGTGACCAGTCTGCACACTTGGGGTGGATGTAGGATAACTGCCAGGCTACTCCGCCATTCCCTTGTACCGTGCTCTCTGTTACCGATCTGCACACTTGGAGTAGATGCAGGATAACTGCCAGGCTACTCCTCCATTCCCTTATACCGTGCTCTCTGTGACCGGTCTGCACACTTGAGGTGGATGTAGGATAACTGCCAGGCTACTCCTCCATTCCCTTATACCGTGCTCTCTGTGACCGGTCTGCACACTTGGGGCGGATGTAGGATAACTGCCAGGCTACTCCTCCATTCCCTTATACCGTGCTCTCTGTGACCGGTCTGCACACTGGGGGTAGATGTAGGATAACTGCCAGGCTACTCCGCCATTCCCTTATACCGTGCTCTCTGTGACCGATCTGCACACTTGGAGTAGATTTAGGATAACTGCCAGGCTACTCCGCCATTCCCTTATACCGTGCTCTCTGTGACCGGTCTGCACACTTGGGGTAGATGTAGGATAACTGCCAGGCTACTCCGCCATTCCCTTATACCGTGCTCTGTGTGACCGGTCTGCACACTTGGGGTGGATGTAGGATAACTGCCAGGCTACTCCGCCATTCCCTTGTACCGTGCTATGTGTGACTGGTCTGCACACTTGGGGTAGATGTAGGATAACTGCCTGGCTACTCCTCCATTCCCTTATACCGTGCTCTCTGTGACCGGTCTGCACACCTGGGGCGGATGTAGGATAACTGCCAGGCTACTCCGCCATTCCCTTATACCGTGCTCTGTGTGACCGGTCTGCACACTTGGGGTGGATATAGGATAACTGCCAGGCTACTCCGCCATTCCCTTATACCGTGCTCTCTGTGACCGGTCTGCACACTTGGGACGGATGTAGGATAACTGCCAGGCTACTCCTCCATTCCCTTATACCGTGCTCTCTGTAACCGGTCTGCACACTTGGGGTGGATGTAGGATAACTGCCAGGCTACTCCGCCATTCCCTTATACCGTGCTCTCTGTGACCGGTCTGCACACTTGGTGCGGATGTAGGATAACTGCCAGGCTACTCCGCCATTCCCTTATATCGTGCTCTCTGTTACCGGTCTGCATACTTGGGGCAGATGTAGGATAACTGCCAGGCTACTCTGCCATTCCCTTATACCGTGCTCTCTGTGACCGGTCTGCACACTTGGGGTGGATGTAGGATAACTGCCAGGCTACTCCGCCATTCTCTTATACCGTGCTCTCTGTGACCGGTCTGCACACTTGGGGTGGATGTAGGATAACTGCCAGGCTACTCCGCCATTCCCTTATACCGTGCTCTCTGTGACCGGTCTGCACACTTGGGGTGGATGTAGGATAACTGCCAGGCTACTCCGCCATTCCCTTATACCGTGCTCTCTGTGACCGGTCTGCATACTTGGGGCAGATGTAGGATAACTGCCAGGCTACTCAACCATTCCCTTACACCGTGCTCTCTGTGACCGGTCTGCACACTTGGGGCAGATGTAGGATAACTGCCTGGCTACTCCGCCATTCCCTTATACCGTGCTCTCTGTGACCGGTCTGCACACTTGGGGCAGATGTAGGATAACTGCCAGGCTGCTCCGCCATTCCCTTATACCGTGCTCTCTGTGACCGGTCTGCACACTTGGGGTGGATGTAGGATAACTGCCAGGCTACTCCGCCATTCCCTTATACCGTGCTCTCTGTGACCGGTCTGCATACTTGGGGCAGATGTAGGATAACTGCCAGGCTACTCCACCATTCCCTTACACCGTGCTCTCTGTGACCGGTCTGCACACTTGGGGCAGATGTAGGATAACTGCCTGGCTACTCCGCCATTCCCTTATACCGTGCTCTCTGTGACCGGTCTGCACACTTGGGGCAGATGTAGGATAACTGCCAGGCTGCTCCGCCATTCCCTTATACCGTGCTCCCTGTGACCGGTCTGCACACTTGAGGTGGATGTAGGATAACTGCCAGGCTACTCCGACATTCCCTTATACCGTGCTTTCTGTGACCGGTCTGCACACTTGGGGTGGATGTAAGATAACTGCCAGGCTACTCAGCCATTCCCTTATACCGTGCTCTCTGTGACCGGTCTGCACACTTGGGGTGGATGTAGGATAACTGCCATGCTACTCTGCCATTCCCTTATACCGTGCTCTCTGTTACCGGTCTGCACACTTGGGGCGGATGTAGGATAACTGCCAGGCTACTCCGCCATTCCCTTATACCGTGCTCTCTGTGACCGGTCTGCACACTTGGGGTGGATGTAGGATAACTGCCAGGCTACTCCGCCATTCCCTTATCCCGTGCTCTCTGTGACCGGTCTGCACACTTGAGGTGGATGTAGGATAACTGCCAGGCTACTCCTCCATTCCCTTATACCGTGCTCTCTGTTACCGGTCTGCACACTTGGAGTAGATGTAGGATAACTGCCAGGCTACTCCGCCATTCCCTTATACCGTGCTCTCTGTGACCGGTCTGCATACTTGAGGTGGATGTAGGATAACTGCCAGGCTACTCCGCCATTCCCTTATACCGTGCTCTCTGTGACCGGTCTGCACACTTGGGGCAGATGTAGGATAACTGCCTGGCTACTCCGCCATTCCCTTATACCGTGCTCTCTGTGACCGGTCTGCACACTTGGGGCGGATGTAGGATAACTGCCAGGCTACTCCTCCATTCCCTTATACCGTGCTCTCTGTGACCGGTCTGCACACTTGGGGTGGATGTAGGATAACTGCCAGGCTACTCCGCCATTCCCTTGTACCGTGCTATGTGTGACTGGTCTGCACACTTGGGGTAGATGTAGGATAACTGCCTGGCTACTCCTCCATTCCCTTATACCGTGCTCTCTGTGACCGGTCTGCACACCTGGGGCGGATGTAGGATAACTGCCAGGCTACTCCGCCATTCCCTTATACCGTGCTCTGTGTGACCGGTCTGCACACTTGGGGTGGATATAGGATAACTGCCAGGCTACTCCGCCATTCCCTTATACCGTGCTCTCTGTGACCGGTCTGCACACTTGGGACGGATGTAGGATAACTGCCAGGCTACTCCTCCATTCCCTTATACCGTGCTCTCTGTAACCGGTCTGCACACTTGGGGTGGATGTAGGATAACTGCCAGGCTACTCCGCCATTCCCTTATACCGTGCTCTCTGTGACCGGTCTGCACACTTGGTGCGGATGTAGGATAACTGCCAGGCTACTCCGCCATTCCCTTATATCGTGCTCTCTGTTACCGGTCTGCATACTTGGGGCAGATGTAGGATAACTGCCAGGCTACTCTGCCATTCCCTTATACCGTGCTCTCTGTGACCGGTCTGCACACTTGGGGTGGATGTAGGATAACTGCCAGGCTACTCCGCCATTCTCTTATACCGTGCTCTCTGTGACCGGTCTGCACACTTGGGGTGGATGTAGGATAACTGCCAGGCTACTCCGCCATTCCCTTATACCGTGCTCTCTGTGACCGGTCTGCACACTTGGGGTGGATGTAGGATAACTGCCAGGCTACTCCGCCATTCCCTTATACCGTGCTCTCTGTGACCGGTCTGCATACTTGGGGCAGATGTAGGATAACTGCCAGGCTACTCAACCATTCCCTTACACCGTGCTCTCTGTGACCGGTCTGCACACTTGGGGCAGATGTAGGATAACTGCCTGGCTACTCCGCCATTCCCTTATACCGTGCTCTCTGTGACCGGTCTGCACACTTGGGGCAGATGTAGGATAACTGCCAGGCTGCTCCGCCATTCCCTTATACCGTGCTCTCTGTGACCGGTCTGCACACTTGGGGTGGATGTAGGATAACTGCCAGGCTACTCCGCCATTCCCTTATACCGTGCTCTCTGTGACCGGTCTGCATACTTGGGGCAGATGTAGGATAACTGCCAGGCTACTCCACCATTCCCTTACACCGTGCTCTCTGTGACCGGTCTGCACACTTGGGGCAGATGTAGGATAACTGCCTGGCTACTCCGCCATTCCCTTATACCGTGCTCTCTGTGACCGGTCTGCACACTTGGGGCAGATGTAGGATAACTGCCAGGCTGCTCCGCCATTCCCTTATACCGTGCTCCCTGTGACCGGTCTGCACACTTGAGGTGGATGTAGGATAACTGCCAGGCTACTCCGACATTCCCTTATACCGTGCTTTCTGTGACCGGTCTGCACACTTGGGGTGGATGTAAGATAACTGCCAGGCTACTCAGCCATTCCCTTATACCGTGCTCTCTGTGACCGGTCTGCACACTTGGGGTGGATGTAGGATAACTGCCATGCTACTCTGCCATTCCCTTATACCGTGCTCTCTGTTACCGGTCTGCACACTTGGGGCGGATGTAGGATAACTGCCAGGCTACTCCGCCATTCCCTTATACCGTGCTCTCTGTGACCGGTCTGCACACTTGGGGTGGATGTAGGATAACTGCCAGGCTACTCCGCCATTCCCTTATCCCGTGCTCTCTGTGACCGGTCTGCACACTTGAGGTGGATGTAGGATAACTGCCAGGCTACTCCTCCATTCCCTTATACCGTGCTCTCTGTTACCGGTCTGCACACTTGGAGTAGATGTAGGATAACTGCCAGGCTACTCCGCCATTCCCTTATACCGTGCTCTCTGTGACCGGTCTGCATACTTGAGGTGGATGTAGGATAACTGCCAGGCTACTCCGCCATTCCCTTATACCGTGCTCTCTGTGACCGGTCTGCACACTTGGGGCAGATGTAGGATAACTGCCTGGCTACTCCGCCATTCCCTTATACCGTGCTCTCTGTGACCGGTCTGCACACTTGGGGCGGATGTAGGATAACTGCCAGGCTACTCCTCCATTCCCTTATACCGTGCTCTCTGTGACCGGTCTGCACACTTGGAGTAGATGTAGGATAACTGCCAGGCTACTCCTCCATTCCCTTATACCGTGCTCTCTGTGACCAGTCTGCACACTTGGGGTGGATGTAGGATAACTGCCAGGCTACTCCGCCATTCCCTTATACCGTGCTCTCTGTGACCGGTCTGCACACTTGGGGTGGATGTAGGATAACTGCCAGGCTACTCCTCCATTCCCTTATACCGTGCTCTCTGTGACCGGTCTGCACACTGGGGGTAGATGTAGGATAACTGCCAGGCTACTCCGCCATTCCCTTATACCGTGCTCTCTGTGACCGGTCTGCACACTTGGAGTAGATTTAGGATAACTGCCAGGCTACTCCGACATTCCCTTATACCGTGCTTTCTGTGACCGGTCTGCACACTTGGGGTGGATGTAAGATAACTGCCAGGCTACTCCGCCATTCCCTTATACCGTGCTCTCTGTGACCGGTCTGCACACTTGGGGTGGATGTAGGATAACTGCCATGCTACTCTGCCATTCCCTTATACCGTGCTCTCTGTTACCGGTCTGCACACTTGGGGCGGATGTAGGATAACTGCCAGGCTACTCCGCCATTCCCTTATACCGTGCTCTCTGTGACCGGTCTGCACACTTGGGGTGGATGTAGGATAACTGCCAGGCTACTCCGCCATTCCCTTATACCGTGCTCTCTGTGACCGGTCTGCACACTTGGGGTGGATGTAGGATAACTGCCAGGCTACTCCGCCATTCCCTTATACCGTGCTCTCTGTGACCGGTTTGCACACTTGGGGTGGATGTAGGATAACTGGCAGGCTACTCCGCCATTCCCTTATACCGTGCTCTCTGTGACCGGTCTGCACACTTGAGGTGGATGTAGGATAACTGCCAGGCTACTCCTCCATTCCCTTATACCGTGCTCTCTGTTACCGGTCTGCACACTTGGAGTAGATGTAGGATAACTGCCAGGCTACTCCGCCATTCCCTTATACCGTGCTCTCTGTGACCGGTCTGCATACTTGAGGTGGATGTAGGATAACTGCCTGGCTACTCCGCCATTCCCTTATACCGTGCTCTCTGTGACCGGTCTGCACACTTGGAGTAGATGTAGGATAACTGCCAGGCTACTCCTCCATTCCCTTATACCGTGCTCTCTGTGACCAGTCTGCACACTTGGGGTGGATGTAGGATAACTGCCAGGCTACTCCGCCATTCCCTTGTACCGTGCTCTCTGTTACCGATCTGCACACTTGGAGTAGATGCAGGATAACTGCCAGGCTACTCCTCCATTCCCTTATACCGTGCTCTCTGTGACCGGTCTGCACACTTGGGGCGGATGTAGGATAACTGCCAGGCTACTCCTCCATTCCCTTATACCGTGCTCTCTGTGACCGGTCTGCACACTGGGGGTAGATGTAGGATAACTGCCAGGCTACTCCGCCATTCCCTTATACCGTGCTCTCTGTGACCGGTCTGCACACTTGGAGTAGATTTAGGATAACTGCCAGGCTACTCCGCCATTCCCTTATACCGTGCTCTCTGTGACCGGTCTGCACACTTGGGGTAGATGTAGGATAACTGCCAGGCTACTCCGCCATTCCCTTATACCGTGCTCTGTGTGACCGGTCTGCACACTTGGGGTGGATGTAGGATAACTGCCAGGCTACTCCGCCATTCCCTTGTACCGTGCTATGTGTGACTGGTCTGCACACTTGGGGTAGATGTAGGATAACTGCCTGGCTACTCCTCCATTCCCTTATACCGTGCTCTCTGTGACCGGTCTGCACACCTGGGGCGGATGTAGGATAACTGCCAGGCTACTCCGCCATTCCCTTATACCGTGCTCTGTGTGACCGGTCTGCACACTTGGGGTGGATATAGGATAACTGCCAGGCTACTCCGCCATTCCCTTATACCGTGCTCTCTGTGACCGGTCTGCACACTTGGGACGGATGTAGGATAACTGCCAGGCTACTCCTCCATTCCCTTATACCGTGCTCTCTGTAACCGGTCTGCACACTTGGGGTGGATGTAGGATAACTGCCAGGCTACTCCGCCATTCCCTTATACCGTGCTCTCTGTGACCGGTCTGCACACTTGGTGCGGATGTAGGATAACTGCCAGGCTACTCCGCCATTCCCTTATATCGTGCTCTCTGTTACCGGTCTGCATACTTGGGGCAGATGTAGGATAACTGCCAGGCTACTCTGCCATTCCCTTATACCGTGCTCTCTGTGACCGGTCTGCACACTTGGGGTGGATGTAGGATAACTGCCAGGCTACTCCGCCATTCTCTTATACCGTGCTCTCTGTGACCGGTCTGCACACTTGGGGTGGATGTAGGATAACTGCCAGGCTACTCCGCCATTCCCTTATACCGTGCTCTCTGTGACCGGTCTGCACACTTGGGGTGGATGTAGGATAACTGCCAGGCTACTCCGCCATTCCCTTATACCGTGCTCTCTGTGACCGGTCTGCATACTTGGGGCAGATGTAGGATAACTGCCAGGCTACTCAACCATTCCCTTACACCGTGCTCTCTGTGACCGGTCTGCACACTTGGGGCAGATGTAGGATAACTGCCTGGCTACTCCGCCATTCCCTTATACCGTGCTCTCTGTGACCGGTCTGCACACTTGGGGCAGATGTAGGATAACTGCCAGGCTGCTCCGCCATTCCCTTATACCGTGCTCCCTGTGACCGGTCTGCACACTTGAGGTGGATGTAGGATAACTGCCAGGCTACTCCGACATTCCCTTATACCGTGCTTTCTGTGACCGGTCTGCACACTTGGGGTGGATGTAAGATAACTGCCAGGCTACTCAGCCATTCCCTTATACCGTGCTCTCTGTGACCGGTCTGCACACTTGGGGTGGATGTAGGATAACTGCCATGCTACTCTGCCATTCCCTTATACCGTGCTCTCTGTTACCGGTCTGCACACTTGGGGCGGATGTAGGATAACTGCCAGGCTACTCCGCCATTCCCTTATACCGTGCTCTCTGTGACCGGTCTGCACACTTGGGGTGGATGTAGGATAACTGCCAGGCTACTCCGCCATTCCCTTATCCCGTGCTCTCTGTGACCGGTCTGCACACTTGGAGTAGATGTAGGATAACTGCCAGGCTACTCCGCCATTCCCTTATACCGTGCTCTCTGTGACCGGTCTGCATACTTGAGGTGGAAGTAGGATAACTGCCAGGCTACTCCGCCATTCCCTTATACCGTGCTCTCTGTGACCGGTCTGCACACTTGGGGCAGATGTAGGATAACTGCCTGGCTACTCCGCCATTCCCTTATACCGTGCTCTCTGTGACCGGTCTGCACACTTGGAGTAGATGTAGGATAACTGCCAGGCTACTCCTCCATTCCCTTATACCGTGCTCTCTGTGACCAGTCTGCACACTTGGGGTGGATGTAGGATAACTGCCAGGCTACTCCGCCATTCCCTTATACCGTGCTCTCTGTGACCGGTCTGCACACTTGGGGTGGATGTAGGATAACTGCCAGGCTACTCCGCCATTCCCTTGTACCGTGCTCTCTGTTACCGATCTGCACACTTGGAGTAGATGCAGGATAACTGCCAGGCTACTCCTCCATTCCCTTATACCGTGCTCTCTGTGACCGGTCTGCACACTTGGGGTGGATGTAGGATAACTGCCAGGCTACTCCTCCATTCCCTTATACCGTGCTCTCTGTGACCGGTCTGCACACTTGGGGCGGATGTAGGATAACTGCCAGGCTACTCCTCCATTCCCTTATACCGTGCTCTCTGTGACCGGTCTGCACACTGGGGGAAGATGTAGGATAACTGCCAGGCTACTCCGCCATTCCCTTATACCGTGCTCTCTGTGACCGGTCTGCACACTTGGAGTAGATTTAGGATAACTGCCAGGCTACTCCGCCATTCCCTTATACCGTGCTCTCTGTGACCGGTCTGCACACTTGGGGTAGATGTAGGATAACTGCCAGGCTACTCCGCCATTCCCTTATACCGTGCTCTGTGTGACCGGTCTGCACACTTGGGGTGGATGTAGGATAACTGCCAGGCTACTCCACCATTCCCTTGTACCGTGCTCTGTGTGACTGGTCTGCACACTTGGGGTAGATGTAGGATAACTGCCTGGCTACTCCTCCATTCCCTTATACCGTGCTCTCTGTGACCGGTCTGCACACCTGGGGCGGATGTAGGATAACTGCCAGGCTACTCCGCCATTCCCTTATACCTTGCTCTGTGTGACCGGTCTGCACACTTGGGGTGGATATAGGATAACTGCCAGGCTACTCCGCCATTCCCTTATACCGTGCTCTCTGTGACCGGTCTGCACACTTGGGACGGATGTAGGATAACTGCCAGGCTACTCCTCCATTCCCTTATACCGTGCTCTCTGTAACCGGTCTGCACACTTGGGGTGGATGTAGGATAACTGCCAGGCTACTCCGCCATTCCCTTATACCGTGCTCTCTGTGACCGGTCTGCACACTTGGTGCGGATGTAGGATAACTGCCAGGCTACTCCGCCATTCCCTTATATCGTGCTCTCTGTTACCGGTCTGCATACTTGGGGCAGATGTAGGATAACTGCCAGGCTACTCCGCCATTCCCTTATACCGTGCTCTCTGTGACCGGTCTGCACACTTGGGGTGGATGTAGGATAACTGCCAGGCTACTCCGCCATTCTCTTATACCGTGCTCTCTGTGACCGGTCTGCACACTTGGGGTGGATGTAGGATAACTGCCAGGCTACTCCGCCATTCCCTTATACCGTGCTCTCTGTGACCGGTGTGCACACTTGAGGAGGATGTAGGATAACTGCCAGGCTACTCCTCCATTCCCTTATACCGTGCTCTCTGTTACCGGTCTGCACACTTGGAGTAGATGTAGGATAACTGCCAGGCTACTCCGCCATTCCCTTATACCGTGCTCTCTGTGACCGGTCTGCACACTTGGGGTGGATGTAGTATAACTGCCAGGCTACTCCGCCATTCCCTTATACCGTGCTCTCTGTGACCGGTCTGCACACTTGGGGCAGATGTAGGATAACTGCCTGGCTACTCCGCCATTCCCTTATACAGTGCTCTCTGTGACCGGTCTGCACACTTGGGGCGGATGTAGGATAACTGCCAGGCTACTCCGCCATTCCCTTATACAGTGCTCTGTGTGACCGGTCTGCACACTTGGGGCAGATGTAGGATAACTGCCAGGCTACTCCGCCATTCCCTTATACCGTGCTCTCTGTGACCGGTCTGCACACTTGAGGCAGATGTAGGATAACTGCCAGGCTACTCCGCCATTCCCTTATACCGTGCTTTCTGTGACCGGTCTGCACACTTGGGGTGGATGTAGGATAACTGCCAGGCTACTCCGCCATTCCCTTATACCGTGCTCTCTGTGACCGGTCTGCACACTTGGGGCAGATGTAGGATAACTGCCAGGCTGCTCCGCCATTCCCTAATACCGTGCTCCCTGTGACCGGTCTGCACACTTGAGGTGGATGTAGGATAACTGCCAGGCTACTCCTCCATTCCCTTATACCGTGCTTTCTGTGACCGGTCTGCACACTTGGGGTGGATGTAAGATAACTGCCAGGCTACTCCGCCATTCCCTTATACCGTGCTCTCTGTGACCGGTCTGCACACTTGGGGTGGATGTAGGATAACTGCCATGCTACTCTGCCATTCCCTTATACCGTGCTCTCTGTTACCGGTCTGCACACTTGGGGCGGATGTAGGATAACTGCCAGGCTACTCCGCCATTCCCTTATACCGTGCTCTCTGTGACCGGTCTGCACACTTGGGGTGGATGTAGGATAACTGCCAGGCTACTCCGCCATTCCCTTATACCGTGCTCTCTGTGACCGGTCTGCACACTTGGGGTGGATGTAGGATAACTGCCAGGCTACTCCGCCATTCCCTTATACCGTGCTCTCTGTGACCGGTTTGCACACTTGGGGTGGATGTAGGATAACTGCCAGGCTACTCCGCCATTCCCTTATACCGTGCTCTCTGTGACCGGTCTGCACACTTGAGGTGGATGTAGGATAACTGCCAGGCTACTCCTCCATTCCCTTATACCGTGCTCTCTGTTACCGGTCTGCACACTTGGAGTAGATGTAGGATAACTGCCAGGCTACTCCGCCATTCCCTTATACCGTGCTCTCTGTGACCGGTCTGCATACTTGAGGTGGATGTAGGATAACTGCCAGGCTACTCCGCCATTCCCTTATACCGTGCTCTCTGTGACCAGTCTGCACACTTTGGGCAGATGTAGGATAACTGCCTGGCTACTCCGCCATTCCCTTATACCGTGCTCTCTGTGACCGGTCTGCACACTTGGAGTAGATGTAGGATAACTGCCAGGCTACTCCTCCATTCCCTTGTACCGTGCTCTCTGTTACCGATCTGCACACTTGGAGTAGATGCAGGATAACTGCCAGGCTACTCCTCCATTCCCTTATACCGTGCTCTCTGTGACCGGTCTGCACACTTGGGGTGGATGTAGGATAACTGCCAGGCTACTCCTCCATTCCCTTATACCGTGCTCTCTGTGACCGGTCTGCACACTTGGGGCGGATGTAGGATAACTGCCAGGCTACTCCTCCATTCCCTTATACCGTGCTCTCTGTGACCGGTCTGCACACTGGGGGTAGATGTAGGATAACTGCCAGGCTACTCCGCCATTCCCTTATACCGTGCTCTCTGTGACCGGTCTGCACACTTGGAGTAGATTTAGGATAACTGCCAGGCTACTCCGCCATTCCCTTATACCGTGCTCTCTGTGACCGGTCTGCACACTTGGGGTAGATGTAGGATAACTGCCAGGCTACTCCGCCATTCCCTTATACCGTGCTCTGTGTGACCGGTCTGCACACTTGGGGTGGATGTAGGATAACTGCCAGGCTACTCCGCCATTCCCTTGTACCGTGCTCTGTGTGACTGGTCTGCACACTTGGGGTAGATGTAGGATAACTGCCTGGCTACTCCTCCATTCCCTTATACCGTGCTCTCTGTGACCGGTCTGCTCACCTGGGGCGGATGTAGGATAACTGCCAGGCTACTCCGCCATTCCCTTATACCGTGCTCTGTGTGACCGGTCTGCACACTTGGGGTGGATATAGGATAACTGCCAGGCTACTCCGCCATTCCCTTATACCGTGCTCTCTGTGACCGGTCTGCACACTTGGGACGGATGTAGGATAACTGCCAGGCTACTCCTCCATTCCCTTATACCGTGCTCTCTGTAACCGGTCTGCACACTTGGGGTGGATGTAGGATAACTGCCAGGCTACTCCGCCATTCCCTTATACCGTGCTCTCTGTGACCGGTCTGAACACTTGGTGCGGATGTAGGATAACTGCCAGGCTACTCCGCCATTCCCTTATATCGTGCTCTCTGTTACCGGTCTGCATACTTGGGGCAGATGTAGGATAACTGCCAGGCTACTCCTCCATTCCCTTATACCGTGCTCTCTGTGACCGGTCTGCACACTTGGGGTGGATGTAGGATAACTGCCAGGCTACTCCTCCATTCCCTTATACCGTGCTCTCTGTGACCGGTCTGCACACTTGGGGCGGATGTAGGATAACTGCCAGGCTACTCCTCCATTCCCTTATACCGTGCTCTCTGTGACCGGTCTGCACACTGGGGGTAGATGTAGGATAACTGCCAGGCTACTCCGCCATTCCCTTATACCGTGCTCTCTGTGACCGGTCTGCACACTTGGAGTAGATTTAGGATAACTGCCAGGCTACTCCGCCATTCCCTTATACCGTGCTCTCTGTGACCGGTCTGCACACTTGGGGTAGATGTAGGATAACTGCCAGGCTACTCCGCCATTCCCTTATACCGTGCTCTGTGTGACCGGTCTGCACACTTGGGGTGGATGTAGGATAACTGCCAGGCTACTCCGCCATTCCCTTGTACCGTGCTCTGTGTGACTGGTCTGCACACTTGGGGTAGATGTAGGATAACTGCCTGGCTACTCCTCCATTCCCTTATACCGTGCTCTCTGTGACCGGTCTGCTCACCTGGGGCGGATGTAGGATAACTGCCAGGCTACTCCGCCATTCCCTTATACCGTGCTCTGTGTGACCGGTCTGCACACTTGGGGTGGATATAGGATAACTGCCAGGCTACTCCGCCATTCCCTTATACCGTGCTCTCTGTGACCGGTCTGCACACTTGGGACGGATGTAGGATAACTGCCAGGCTACTCCTCCATTCCCTTATACCGTGCTCTCTGTAACCGGTCTGCACACTTGGGGTGGATGTAGGATAACTGCCAGGCTACTCCGCCATTCCCTTATACCGTGCTCTCTGTGACCGGTCTGAACACTTGGTGCGGATGTAGGATAACTGCCAGGCTACTCCGCCATTCCCTTATATCGTGCTCTCTGTTACCGGTCTGCATACTTGGGGCAGATGTAGGATAACTGCCAGGCTACTCCGCCATTCCCTTATACCGTGCTCTCTGTGACCGGTCTGCACACTTGGGGTGGATGTAGGATAACTGCCAGGCTACTCCGCCATTCTCTTATACCGTGCTCTCTGTGACCGGTCTGCACACTTGGGGTGGATGTAGGATAACTGCCAGGCTACTCCGCCATTCCCTTATACCGTGCTCTCTGTGACCGGTCTGCACACTTGGGGTGGATGTAGGATAACTGCCAGGCTACTCCGCCATTCCCTTATACCGTGCTCTCTGTGACCGGTCTGCATACTTGGGGCAGATGTAGGATAACTGCCAGGCTACTCCACCATTCCCTTACACCGTGCTCTCTGTGACCGGTCTGCACACTTGGGGTGGATGTAGGATAACTGCCTGGCTACTCCGCCATTCCCTTATACAGTGCTCTCTGTGACCAGTCTACACACTTGGGGTGGATGTATGATAACTGCCAGGCTACTCCGCCATTCCCTTATACCGTGCTCCCTGTGACCGGTCTGCACACTTGGTGGATGTAGGATAACTGCCAGGCTACGCCGCCATTCCCTTATACCGTGCTCTCTGTGACCAGTCTGCACACTTGGGGTGGATATAGGATAACTGCCAGGCTGCTCCGCCATTCCCTTACACCGTGCTCTCTGTGACCGGTCTGCACACTTGGGGCAGATGTAGGATAACTGCCAGGCTACTCCGCCATTCTTTTATACCGTGCTCTCTGTGACCGGTCTGCACACTTGGGGCGGATGTAGGATAACTGCCAGGCTACTCCGCCATTCCCTTATACCGTGCTCTCTGTGACCGGTCTGCACACTTGGGGCGGATGTAGGATAACTGCCAGGCTATTTCGCCATTCCCTTACACCGTGCTCTCTGTGACCGGTCTGCACACTTGGGGTGGATGTAGGATAACTGCCAGGCTACTCCGCCATTCCCTTACACCGTGCTCTCTGTGACCCGTCTGCACACTTGGGGTGGATGTAGGATAACTGCCAGGCTACTCCGCCATTCCCTTATACCGTGCTCTCTGTGACCGGTCTGCACACTTGGGGTGGATGTAGGATAACTGCCAGGCTACTCCGCCATTCCCTTACACCGTGCTCTCTGTGAACGGTCTACACACTTGGAGTAGATGTAGGATAACTGCCAGGCTACTCCGCCATTCCCTTACACCGTGCTCTCTGTGAACGGTCTGCACACTTGGAGTAGATGTAGGATAACTAGCAGGCTACTCCGCCATTCCCTTATACCGTGCTCTCTGTGACCGGTCTGCACACTTGGGGCGGATGTAGGATAACTGCCAGGCTACTCCTCCATTCCCTTACACCGTGCTCTCTGTGACCGGTCTGCACACTTGGAGTAGATGTAGGATAACTGCCAGGCTACTCCGCCATTCCCTTATACCGTGCTCTCTGTGACCGGTCTGCACACTTGGGGGGGATGTAGGATATCTGCCAGGCTACTCTGCCATTCCCTTATACCGTGCTCTCTGTGACCGGTCTGCACACTTGGGGGGGATGTAGGATATCTGCCAGGCTACTCCGCCATTCCCTTATACCGTGCTCTCTGTGACCGGTCTGCACACTTGGGGCGGATGTAGGATAACTGCCAGGCTGCTCCGCCATTCCCTTATACCGTGCTCTCTGTGACCGGTCTGCACACTTGGGATGGATGGGTGTGTATCGTTGGGTCGACAGTAACTAGGTCGACAGTCTTTAGGTTGACAACTATTGATCGACAGTGACTAGGTCGACACTTGAAATTTGTTGATATGGCCATTAGATCGACATGGAAGAAGGTCGACCTGAGTTTAAAAAAAAAAATTGTGGTGTTTTCTTCGCATAGTGACCAGGAGCCCCTATTACTGCAGCATATCCCATTGCTTTGGCCAAGGTGCCTCGCTCTGCTACCGTGGTGCTCAGCACAGATTGCTATTCCCTGTGAAATAGAGGTGCGATCCCAGTGGGTGGGCTGTGGGCTGCATGCTGTGCAGCCTTGCCCTGCGATGGGCGGTTCCCAGCATGCGAGCAAAAGGATTGTAAATTTTGCTGTTAAGCAAAATTTACAATCCTTACTGAATAGGGTCCAATATCTTTCTATTGATGACATCCATAAAATACTGAACACATCCTACTGATCAAAATACAATACTGATAGCAAATTAGGAACCTATATACAATACACAGAACATACCGGTGTCCAAGATATAACAGAGCTTACCAGAAAACAATCTACAATACAGAGGGCATCCTAGTGACCACCATACAACACAGAGCATCATAGTTACTGTCACACAATACTGCGAGCATCCTAGATGTAAACCTGTTGATCTGGGTGTCACCAAAAGATGTCACCCAAACACTTCCATGAGTGCCAGGCAATACAGAAGCCAACATACAAGGGTTGCTCAAAAAGTAATGCCTAAATGCTCATAACTCAAATTATATTATACAGATTTGAACATTTGCAGTAAAATACTTTGAAGTCTTAGTAACAGAATGACTCTACTCATAGAAATCACCATCTTCCCTCAAACATTTTCTCCACCTCTCAACCCAAGTTATGAAGCCACTTTGGGAAAATTCCAGGGGTTGCTGTTTGACCCAGGAACGTATGGAGTTTTTAACAACCTCTATGTCATCAAAGTGTTGACCCCAGAGACAGTTTCTGAGAGGGTCAAACAGTTAAAAGTCAGAAGTGGCCAAATCAGGACTGTATGGTGGATGTGACATTATTGCCCACCTCATTTTGTCAATGGCCATCGAAGTGTGAGGTCTGGCATTGTTGTGGTGTAAGATGACATTTGACAGTAGAATTGTTGACTTCTTTTTGCGGATGGCTTCTTTCAGCTTCTTAAGTGTAATGTATTGATCACTGTTGATTGGTTTGGTTCCAAGTAATCGATGAGATTAACACCTCGGCAATCCCAGAAGAATGTGACCATGACTTTGTTTATGTATCGCTGTTATGTAAACTTTTTTGGCCTAGGTGAACTTGGGTGTTTCCATTGCTTTGATTGGGCCTTTGTTTCTGGGTCATAAAGGAATACCCAGGTCTCATCTCCTGTTATAACATTTTCCAAAAACGTCTCAGGGTTGGCTTCAAAGTTAGTCAAAAGTTCATTGCACACTTCCACCCTCTTGGCCTTATCATCCCTGGTTAATTGCCTTGGAACCCATTTGCTACACACTTTACGATATCCCAAATCATTGATTAGTGTTTCTACAGTGCCATTGCTACATCAAGTTCGTCACTGATATCTCTGATGGTCACACGATGGTCTTTCTGAATCGTGGTATCGACTTTGTGTCGGTTCTCTGCTGTCACTGCTATTAGGAGGCAAAGGAAAGGGACGTCTAGGACTTACCTTCATGTTAAAAAAGAAAGAGTTAAAATAGGGTTAAGTTCAATAGGGTTAGGCCCAAGTTCTGTGTTCTTAAATTGAAGCCCTCAGTCTGCAGAAGTCACACACAGGAAGTATGTCAGAAGCAGATAGCAAGGAAGTGTTCCTTTTAGAAGTGCCCTCCTCCTTTCCCTCTGGAAAGACTGACAACGTGATCCACCAATCAGAAAGGAGGAGATAGAAAGAGCCAGCAAGGGGGAATTGTGGGAGTCAGGAAGTTGCTGGGAGAAAGAGACTGTTTGTGGAGGTGAGAGTGCACAGCTAGACTCACTGGAGGTTGCTGTGAGAAAGAGATTGTGTGTGTGGAGGTGAGGGTGCACAGCTAGACTCACTGGAGGTTGCTGGGAGAAAGAGATTGTGTGTGTGGAGGTGATGGGACACAGCTAGACTCACTGGAGGTTGGGGTGTCGTCCCCTCTCAGTGGCATCAGTGACTAGCCACTCTGTGTGCCCTGCTACAACTGTCATTGCTGCCCAGGACTGGAAGAGATATAGAGCAGCTGGTAAGGACTTTGCTGAACTCTGAGTGGACATTATTAGTATAACCCTGCTTGCTGTTCACTGGATTTCTGGGTCTCCCTGAATAAAGATCACCTTGCTTTCATTGTAACCCGCTCCACTGTGTGATCCCTGAACCCCAGGATACCCAGGTCACCCGGTATCCTCACATTTGGCGGCAGCGGTGGGATATCACACAGTTCCTGTAGTGTTTCCAGGGAGAGAGTTTCCAGGGAGCTAATACACAAAGTATCAGCATGGAGAGTCAGCCAGCAGTTGTGGCCAGCAGTCAAGGGGAGAATGCAATGAGAGAGCAGGAGAAGTTTTACCGTACAGCTCGGAAACCTCACCTACAAGGATTTTGCAGGATGAAGGGAATTACTTATGATGGGACTGAGACCCGGGAAACTCTGGTACTGCAGGTGATGGAGTGGGATCGGGGGCACCCAGGGGATCCCGACCACCTGAGTGATGATGAAGAGGGACCAACAGGCAGTGGTAGCACTTCATCCAGTAAGTTACCAGGGTCGACCGCTGCTACTCCCGCCATACTGCAGAACTGGCTGGGGGCGCTAGGCGAAGGTGCGACCCCACAGGAGAGAGCTGGAGTGATCCAAGCTATACTAGGAGTACAAATTCCTGCTGATAGTGGAATTCCAGAGTCACCCCAAAGTTTTGAACAAGAGAAGCAACGCTTGGGATTTAAGGATGTTCCCACATTTCGGGAAAATGAAACAGACATTGACACTCACATTCAGATCTTTGAAAATCTCATGGGGGTGCATGGAATAGAGCCAGCTGACTTGCCAAAGTACTTGGGGCCAAGTCTCACTGGCAGGGCTCTGGAAGCCTATCGGGCCCTAACCCCCCAGGAATGTGGAGTCTACGCCTGTATAAAGAAAGCATTGCTTGCTAAGTTCCAGATAACTGCAGAATCTTATCGTCTCAAATTCAGGACACTGAATAAAGGTGGGACTGATTCCTACCAGGAGTTTGCTAGTCAGATACGGCAAGCCTGTCGTAAATGGCTTGAAGGAAGACAGGCCTCCACTGTGGAACAGATTGTCAACCTAATTGTCGTAGAACAGCTAATGATTAAGATGGCACCAGAGGTACGGAGTGGGTCGCAGGCAGAAAGCCCAGTACACCTGAGCAAGCTGCAGATTGGGTTGATGAATATATAGACAATCGTCCGCAATGGAGAGTCTTCAGTGCAGCAGGTGGTACAAGAATCCCACGAGTGGAGAAGCTCTCTGACAAAGAACCGCAAGTCATAGATAGTAATAAAGGAGGCCCTATCAAAAACATCACTTACTAGCCACCCAGATTCAGAGTGGCTAACCCAGAACCTCGGAAGTGTTATCGCTGCAATCAACCAGGACACGTGCTTAGGGACTGTCCACGCATAAGAGGGTCATTCCCTGGGGCTAGACCGGCTCCAGTCTCTGTTGTATGTTACTCTACGGAGGATTATGGTGAGGAGGTCGTCCAGTCAGATATGGATGAGGTTATATTGTGGACTTGGTTCTGGGGGAGGAGAAGGCGTCTCCCTGGAATATGTAAAGGGCACCTACAGACTGTGATAGTGGAGAACCAGCAGGTATAGGGCCTACGAGATTCTGGGGCCTCACTCACATTGATTGAGCCAGACCTGATTCTCGCCTCCCAGGTGATTCCTGGACTGTGCGAATTGCCACTGCCGAAGGGACAACAGGCCAATATCCCTGTTGCCAAGAAACATCTGGACTGGGGAGCTGATCAAGGTATCATGAAGGTCGGAGTACTCAAGGGGCTACCAGCCAAGGTAATCCTCGGGAATGATCTGGACAAGGACTAGTGACACGCTTCATCCAGGTGGTGACCAGAAACCAAACACAAAGAGAGGTGACCCAGGTAACAGATATGGACCAGAACCAACCTACCCAGACAACAATGGTGAGTGACTCCAGTCCATTGTCCAGTACTTTAGAGGTAGACTTGGCAGAGGTGGACCAGAGTGAGTTCCGACAGGCCCAATGGACTGATCCCTCCCTGAGTAAATTAAGGATCGCAGCCGAACTGGGGTTGGAAACAGCTGATGGAAGCAAGATAGTGTGGGAAGAGGAATTACTGTACCGAGTGGTCATCCCTCGGCCCGGACAGGAAGCAGTCATGCCTACTAAACAGTTGGTGGTACCTATACAATACAGAGCACAATTACTAGCACTTGCCCATGACATCCCTGCAGCTGGCCATTTTGGCACCCGTAAAACATTGACCCGACTGTTGCAGAATTTCTTCTGGCCACGGATTTCTAAAGATGTTAAGCAGTATCGGGACACCTGTGATACCTGTCAGAGACTGGGGAAGCCCCAATGGAAAGCTTTTCTGCACCCATTACCTTTTATAGGGGAGCCCTTTGCCCATGTTGCCATAGACCTAGTTGGACCATTAGCTATTCCCAGTCATATGGGCAAGAAGTACATCTTAACGCTGTTGGACTTCGCTACATGTTACCCTGAAGCCGTGGCCTTGTCATCCATTGACACAGAACATGTTGCACAAGCACTGACAGACATATTCAGTCGGGTCAAATATCCACAGGAAGTTGTCACAGATCAAGGGCCTCAATTCCAAGGTGAACTAATGCAAACCCTGTGTGGAAAAATGGCGAGTTCGGTCTCTTTGGACCACCCCTTATCATCCTCAGACCAATGGACTTTGTGAAATATTCAATGGAACACTGAAAAGACTCCTACAAGCTTATGTACAGTCCAAGGGGAGAGACTGGGAGAGAGCCCTGCAACATCTTCTATTTGCTTATTGGGAAGTACCACAAGCATCTACAGGATATTCCCCGTTTGAACTTTTGTATGGCTGGAAAGTGCGGGGCCTCTAGACTCGGCCAAAGAAAGTTGAGAGGGAACTTTTCAAGAACACCAGCAACCCATTTACAATATGTAGAGAACATGCGGAATCGGATGAGAAGATTGCTACAGTTAACCCAAGAGCATCTCTGGGAATCACAAGAGAAATAAAGGGAATGGTAAGACGCCCACGCTCAAGACTGCGAGTTGAGTCCAGGGCAAAAGGTCATGGTGCTTATCCTAGTGCGGAGAAACAAACTGAAAGCCATCTGGGATGGACCGTATACAGTGGTAAGGCGCACCGGACTGGTCAATTATGTGATCGCCCTGGATAAGGGAGGGAAGTGCCTATGCACCTTCCATATAAATTGAATCAAAGCTTATAGAGATCGTCAAGTAGCTGCCATGATGGTATGTTGCCCTCCGATGGAGACACCAGAAACGTATCCGTTGCCTGACCATTCGGGAGCTGCTAAAGAGAATAAGGGAGTGGAATCAGACCAGGTGGGACAGCAATTGAATACGGCCCAGCAGCAAGAGATGCAGAGGATCTTAGAGGCTGAACAAGCCCAGTTTTCTTGTCAACCTGGTCGAACTCACCTGACCACTCACCATGTGGACACTGGGAACAGCAAGCCAATCAAAGTTGCTTACCGAATGACCCCAGATGTTATGAGACAGGTAAAGACTGAGATCAAGGAGATGCTAGCTTTGGGGGTCATTGTGCCATCTAAAAGCCCGTTGGCCGCTGGGGTTGTGTTGGTTCCCAAGAAAGATGGGACTACACGGTTTTGCGAGGACTATCGCAAGTTGAATGAAGTAACCACAACTGATGCTTACCCTATGCCCCGTATCGACGAGATACTGGACCGGATTGGAGGTGCCAAGTTCATCTCAACGCTGGACTTAAGCAAGGGTTACTGGCAAATCCAACTTACCAAAGAAGCCCAAGAGCGTTCTGCCTTCATCACACCCGTAGGACTCTTTGAGTGTACTAACATGCCTTTCGGGATGAAGAACGCCCCTGCCACATTCCAGCGAATGGTGAATGACCTACTGGAGGGGTGTCAAGACTTTGCACAAGCCTACCTCAAGCCTACCTCGATGATATTGCCATCTTCAGCCGTACCTGGGCGGACCATTTAACTCATGTGGCAGAAGGGCTCAAAAGGATCAAACAGGCTGGGCTCATCATACACCCAGATAAATGTCAGATGAGGAAGGCTGAGGTTCAGTACCTAGGACATCGGGTTGGAGGAGGCTCTATTAGACCAGAACCACCAAAGGTGGAGGCTATTGTCAACTGGCCCTGACCTGTCAACCAGAAGCAAGTGCGGACCTTCCTTGGAGTTGTTGCAGCACCGTTTCCAAGGCTCTAATGGACTTGACCAAAAAGAGATATGCTCGGAAGATTGAATGGACCATCGAGTGTGAGCAGGCCTTCACCATCTTAAAAGACATGCTGACTCGAGCCCCAGTGTTGGCTGCCTCTGACTATGATAAAAAGTTTATTGTGCAGACAGATGCTTCGGGGTGTGGACTTGGGGCAGTGTTGTGCCAGGTGGAAGAAGATGGTAGGGAACACCCAATTGTGTACCTATCTCGTAAGCTAGCTGACCGAGAGATAGCCTTCGCCACTATCGAGAAGGAGTGTCTAGCCATAGTCTGGGCCTTAAAGAAACGCCAACCTTATCTCTGTGGTAAAGAATTCACTGTTATTACTGACCATAACCCGTTAAATTGGCTAAACAGAACCTCAGGGGAAAATGGGAGGTTGTTGAGGTGGAGTTTGGCGTTACAAGGTTTCAACTTTTCCATTTCTCACAAAAAGGGATGGGACCATCACAACGCTGACGGGTTATCCAGACGTGAGGAAACAAATGCCAAACTTCGCAGACCTTCGGGCCGAGACGATAGTCAGGACTCCGACATTGGGCTCAATCCTGTCTCCTCGATTTAAGAAGGGTTAGGGATGTGAGGAGACCAGGGAAAGGGATGTCTAGGACTTGCCTTCATGTTAAAAAGGAAAGAGTTAACCCTATGGCCAAGTTCGGGTGGTCTTCAGTATGCCGGCGGTCTGGCTCCCGGCGACCAGCATACCGGCGCCGGGAGCCCGACAGCCGGCATACCGACAGCCGGCATACCAACACTTATTCTCCCTCGTGGGGGTCCACGACCCCGCTGGAGGGAGAATAAAATAGTGTCCGTAGCGTGGCGAGCGCAGCGAGCCCGCAAGGGGCTCATTTGCGCTCGCCACACTGTCGGTAAGCTGGCGGCCGGCCTCCCGGCGCCGGTATGCTGGTCGCCGGGAGGCCGGCCGCCGGCAGATCGTAGTGAACCCGCCAAGTTCTATGTTTTCTTAAATTGAAGCCCTCAGTCTGCAGAAATCACACACAGGAAGTATGCCAGAAGCAGACAGCAAAGGAGTGTTCCTTTTAGAAAAGCCCTCCTCCTTCCCCTCTGGAAATACTGACAATATGATCCACCAATCAGAAAGGAGGAGATAGAAAGAACCAGCAAGGAAGAATTGTGGGAGTCAGGGAGTTGCTGGGAGAAAAAATACTGTTTGTGTGGAGGTGATGGGACACAGCTAGACTCACTGGAGTTGGGGTGTTGTCCCCTCTCAGGTCACCCGGTATCCTCACAACTGCAGTTTATGGTCTGCCACCACAAGGTTTGTTTCACACGGACGATTCTCCCGATTGAAAATGCTTCATCCACCTATTGACATTGCTATAGTCAATTGTACGCTCACCATACAATTTTTTTTTTTAAGTCTTCTGTGGATTTCTGTAGCACTGCAGCCTTCTTTTTCCTGAAATTCTATGATGGTTTCATCTTGGATTCCATGGTATTTCTTGGACTACCTAAACAAAAATACATATATAGCTAGCATACATATTCATCTACAAACTGACAGTTTCAAATAAATGTTGCATATTATTTCAGAGTTATGAGCATTTAGGCATTACTGTTTGGACAGCCCTCGATCTTGCCAGCCTGTGGAAGTCTTCTTCTTGCATGGTGATGACAGCAGAGGCTCCTTACCTGCTGAGCTCAGGCTGTTGTTTAACTAAGCAGCTCCAGGAGTGGCCCAGCTACCAGCTGGATGGTTGCCCAGCCTGTGCAGAAGGAGCTGGAAGGGAATATTGCCCACAGCGGCAATGGCTTGCAGCTGGTGTATGGAGGAAGGAGAGTGCAGAGATGCTTCTGTGTGGTCCTTCTTCAAAGAACATTAGCAAAGCCAAGCAACCCCTCTCTCTCTCTCTCTCTCTCTCTTTACCTTCATCATCATTCTCCCCTTTCTCTCTCTATCCCTTCATCTCTCCCTCCCTCTGTTTCCCCTCTTCGTCTCTTCTACCTCATTTTCTCTCCCTTCTCTCTCTCTCTCCATCTCACCCTCTTTCTTTCTCTTCCTCTAGCTCTCTGCATCTCCCCTTCTCTCTCTCAACCCTGCTTTCTCTCTCTCTCCATCTCCCCCCTCTATCTCTCTCATTCGTCCTCTCCTTATCCGTCTCTATCTCTTCCTCACCAATCTCTCTTTTTCACCCCCTCCCTCTCTCTTTACTCTCACCCCATCCCTCTCTCTCTCCACCTCTCGCTTTCTCCCTCTCTCTCACTCATGCTCCCTCTCCATCTCTTTTGCCCCTCTCTCTTTCTTTTGTTCCCTCATCCTCTCTCTCGTTCACTCTCTCCCACTCCTTCTCTCTTGCTCCTCTCTCTATCCCTCATCTTGTCTTTCCCTCACCTTCTCTCTCCCTCCATCTCTTTCCTTCCTCTCTCTCGCCTCTGTCCCCCTCTCTCTTTCACTCCATCTCTCTCTCTCCACCCCTACCCTCTTTCTTTTGCTCATGCTCTTTTTCCATCTTTCTCCCCCTCTCTCTACCTCTCTCTCTCTTATTCCCTCCCCCTCTCTTCTTCATTCTCTCCCACTCCATTTTCTCCTCCCTCTCTCCCTTTTTCTCTCTCCTTCACCTCTTTCTCTCTCTTCCCCACCTTCTCTCTCCCCTCACCTTCTTTCTCTCTCTGTCTTCCTCACCTTCTTTCTCTCTCTTCCTCGCCTTCTCTCTCCCTCACATTTTCTCTCTCTCTCCCTCTCTCTCTCTTTCTCTCTCCCTCACCTCTATCTCTCCCTCACCTCTTTCTCTCTCCCTCACCTTCTCTCTCCCTCTCACCTTCTCTCTCTCTCCCTCACCTCTTTCTCTCTCTACCACTCCTCTCTTTTTCTCACCTTCTCTCTGTCCCTCACCTTCTCTCTCCCTCACCTTCTCTCTCTTCCTCATCTTCCTCCCTCACCTTCTCTTTCTCCCTCACCTTCTCTCTCCCTCTCTCTCACCGTCTCTCTCTCTCTCTCTCCCTCACCTCTTTCTCTCTCTACCTCTCCTCTCTCTACCTCTCCTCTCTCTTTCTCACCTTCTCTCTCTCTACCTCACCTTCTCTCTCTACCTCACCTTTTCTCTCTCTCTCTCACACCTTCTTCCTCCCTCACCTTCTCACTTTCCCTCACCTTCTCTCTCTCTCTCTCCCTCCTTCACTTTCTCTGTCTCTCTCCCTCACCTCTTTCTCTCTCTGCCTCTCCTCTCTTTTTCTCACCTTCTCTCTCTCCCTCATCTTCCTCCCTCACCTTCTCTCTCTCCCTCACCTTCTCTCTCCCTCTCTCTCACCTTCTCTCTCTCTTCCTCACCTTCTCTCTCTCACCTCTCTCTTTCTCTCTCCCTCTCTCTTTCTCCATCCCCCCTCGCTGTCTCTGAATTTCTCTCCCTCTCTGAGATGCACAGTATTGGAAATGTGCGGTGACAGGAGGGTGACTTTTCACTTTTGGCGTGTTACGGGAGTGTCGCAGGTGTGTCGCAGGTGTGTACACAGAGGCTTCATCCTACACAGTAGAGGCTATACTCAAAGATGGGCACCAGCTGGGGGCTGCTGCAGATTTCTATGGTGCGTTTGACACTGGTGTCTAAGGACGCAGCGACGGTATAGACGCTGCGAGTGGGCACATGGATGTACGCCAGGGAAGTGCTGATACTGGCAGTGTATGATCGGTGGATAGTTTGGCTGCTGAGGCCCTAGGATGGCGGCACAGTGCATTTCCCTGCAGTACGCCATCTGGAGCCTTTATCCTGATGTTATGACTGTAAGGTGGTGCTGTGCTCGTGTTGTACAGAGGATGATGCCTGTCCCGTCTCACGGTCACTAATACTGTGCAGCGTTACACTTCTCTCACTATTTACCAGTGATACATACCTGTTTATATTGCATTTATTGTATTTGTTCTTCGGCCATGTCATTCTCTGTACTTTGTGTTCGTTCTTCCCAACCACAGAAAGCTGTATTTTACGTTGGTGCACAAAAACCCTACACATGGCAGAATCTGCACCTCGGCGGCCGGGTGTCTCGGGTCTGGGTCAGACGTATTCAACAGAGGTTTCTTCTATACACCCCCGGAGAGAGGTGAGAGTTGTGCGGCTGCAGGTGACCCCTGGAGAATGATCCGCAATGTTTTCTCTGTATGGTTCAGTCGGTGCGTTCTGGATGTGTGTTAATGTCTGTCTGCCTGGGACTGCGCAGCTCAGCACAGATGTATGTACGAGGCCACAGCCCCGGCCAGTGCTTCTGCCAAATGCTCGTAATGGCTGATAATGGCCCTCATTCCGAGTTGTTCGCTCGCTAGCAGATTTTAGCAGCATTGCACACGCTAGGCCGCCGCCCTCTGGGAGTGTATCTTAGCTTAGCAGAATAGCGAACGAAAGATTAGCAGAATTGCTACTAAATAATTCCCTGCAGTTTCTGAGCAGCTCCAGACCTACTCACAGATTGCGATCACCTCAGTCCGTTTAGTTCCTGGTGTGACGTCACAAACACGCCCTGCGTACGGGCAGCCACTCCCCGGTTTCTCCAGACACTCCCGCGTTTTTCCCTGACAAGCCTGTGTTTTTTTGCAAACGCTGGGAAAACGCTGAGTTGCCGCCCAGAAACGCCCCTTTCCTGTCAATCATTTACCAAACACCAGTGCGACTGAAAAGCGCCGCAGAAGCCACAGCAAAACAGCTAAGTTTTTAGTAAAATAACTAAGCGCATGCGCTCTGCGTACCATGCGCATGCGCAATTTGCAACTAATCACAGCATAGCGAAAATTGGCAACGAGCGAACAACTCGGAATGACCACCATTAGCTTTAATGGGTATTGAATTGAATAACGCCAGAATGCAGCAACGGGGGCGGAATAGCACCGTGCGAGGGAACACCGCTAACCGGCGGCTAATTGAATCATTCCCTGTATGTTACATATCGCGGTGAAATTAGCAGAGGATAAGAAATGCGTTTCCAGGCATCATCAGCTGACTCGTGTTCTTGGCATAAGCTAGGAGCATATTACATACAGCGTATTACCAGTATATTACCAGCGTATTACCAGTATATTACCAGCTTATTACCAGTATATTACCAGAGTATTACCAGTATATTACCAGCGTATTACAGTATATTATCAGAGTATTACCAGTATATTACCAGCGTATTACCAGTATATTACCAGCGTATTACCAATATAATACCAGCGTATTACCAGTATATTACCAGCTTATTACCAGTATATTACCAGAGTATTACCAGTATATTACCAGCGTATTACAGTATATTACCAGAGTATTACCAGTATATTACCAGCGTATTACCAGTATATTACCAGCGTATTACCAGTATATTACCAGCGTATTACCAGTATATTACCAGCTTATTACCAGTGTATTACCAGAGTATTACCAGTATATTACCAGCGTATTACAGTATATTACCAGAGTATTACCAGTATATTACCAGCGTATTACCAGTATATTACCAGAGTATTACCAGTATATTACCAGCGTATTACAGTATATTACCAGAGTATTACCAGTATATTACCAGCGTATTACCAGTATATTACCAGCTTATTACCAGTATATTACCAGCGTATTACCAGTATATTACCAGAGTATTACCAGTATATTACCAGCGTATTACAGTATATTACCAGAGTATTACCAGTATATTACCAGCGTATTACCAGTATATTACCAGAGTATTACCAGTATATTACCAGCGTATTACAGTATATTACCAGCTTATTACCAGTATATTACCAGAGTATTACCAGTATATTACCAGCGTATTACAGTATATTACCAGAGTATTACCAGTATATTACCAGCGTATTACAGTATATTACCAGAGTATTACCAGTATATTACCAGAGTATTACCAGTATATTACCAGCGTATTACAGTATATTACCAGCGTATTACCAGCATATTAAATACAAGAACATAAGGGGCCTGTGACATGCAGATGTGTTATTATTGCTGCACTGACGCAGATTCACAAAGACTCCCGTCCCAGCGTATTACCAGTATATTACCAGAGTATTACCAGTATATTACCAGCGTATTACAGTATATTACCAGAGTATTACCAGTATATTACCAGAGTATTACCAGTATATTACCAGCGTATTACAGTATATTACCAGCGTATTACCAGCATATTAAATACAAGAACATAAGGGGCCTGTGACATGCAGATGTGTTATTATTGCTGCACTGACGCAGATTCACAAAGACTCCCGTCCCAGCGTATTACCAGAATATTACCAGAGTATTACCAGTATATTACCAGCGTATTACCAGCGTATTACCAGCGTATTACCAGTATATTACCAGCGTATTACCAGTATATTACCAGCGTATTACCAGCATATTAAATACAAGAACATAAGGGGCCTGTGACATGCAGATGTGTTATTATTGCTGCACTGACGCAGATTCACAAAGACTCCCGTCCCAGCGTATTACCAGAGTATTACCAGAGTATTACCAGTATATTACCAGCGTATTAACGGTATATTACCAGCGTATTACCAGCATATTACCAGCGTATTACCAGTATATTAACAGAGTATTACCAGTATATTACCAGAGTATTACCAGTATGTTACCAGCGTATTACCAGTATACTACCAGCGTATTACCAGCATATTAAATACAAGAACATAAGGGGCCTGTGACATGCAGATGTGTTATTATTGCTGCACTGACGCAGATTCACAAAGACTCCCGTCCCAGCGTATTACCAGTATATTACCAGAGTATTACCAGTATATTACCAGCGTATTACCAGTATATTACCAGCGTATTACCAGCATATTAAATACAAGAACATAAGGGGCCTGTGACATGCAGATGTGTTATTATTGCTGCACTGACGCAGATTCACAAAGACTCCCGTCCCAGCGTATTACCAGTATATTACCAGAGTATTACCAGTATATTACCAGCGTATTACCAGTATATTACCAGCGTATTACCAGCATATTAAATACAAGAACATAAGGGGCCTGTGACATGCAGATGTGTTATTATTGCTGCACTGACGCAGATTCACAAAGACTCCCGTCCCAGCGTATTACCAGTATATTACCAGAGTATTACCAGAATATTACCAGAGTATTACCAGTATATTACCAGCGTATTACCAGTATATTAAATACAAGAACATAAGGGGCCTGTGACATGCAGATGTGTTATTATTGCTGCACTGACGCAGATTCACAAAGACTCCCGTCCCAGCGTATTACCAGTATATTACCAGAGTATTACCAGTATATTACCAGCGTATTACCAGCGTATTACCAGTAGATTACCAGAGTATTACCAGTATATTACCAGCGTATTACCAGTATATTACCAGCGTATTACCAGCATATTAAATACAAGAACATAAGGGGCCTGTGACATGCAGATGTGTTATTATTGCTGCACTGACGCAGATTCACAAAGACTCCCGTCCCAGCGTATTACCAGTATATTACCAGCGCATTATCAGTATATTACCAGTATATTACCAGAGTATTACCAGTATATTACCAGCGTATTACCAGTATATTACCAGCGTATTACCAGCATATTAAATACAAGAACATAAGGGGCCTGTGACATGCAGATGTGTTATTATTGCTGCACTGACGCAGATTCACAAAGACTCCCGTCCCAGCGTATTACCAGTATATTACCAGAGTATTACCAGTATATTACCAGCGTATTACCAGCGTATTACCAGTAGATTACCAGAGTATTACCAGTATATTACCAGCGTATTACCAGTATATTACCAGCGTATTACCAGTATATTAAATACAAGAACATAAGGGGTCTGTGACATGCAGATGTGTTATTATTGCTGCACTGACGCAGATTCACAAAGACTCCCGTCCCAGCGTATTCCCAGCATATTACCAGAGTATTACCAGTATATTACCAGCGTATTACCAGTATATTACCAGAGTATTACCAGTATATTACCAGCGTATTACCAGTATATTACCAGCGTATTACCAGTATATTAAATACAAGAACATAAGGGGCCTGTGACATGCAGATGTGTTATTATTGCTGCACTGGCGCAGATTCACAAAGACTCCCGTCCCAGCGTATTACCAGTATATTACCAGAGTATTACCAGTATATTACCAGCGTATTACCAGCATATTAAATACAAGAACATAAGGGGCCTGTGACATGCAGATGTGTTATTATTGCTGCACTGGCGCAGATTCACAAAGACTCCCGTCCCAGCGTATTACCAGTATATTACCAGAGTATTACCAGTATATTACCAGCGTATTACCAGTATATTACCAGCGTATTACCAGCATATTAAATACAAGAACATAAGGGGTCTGTGACATGCAGATGTGTTATTATTGCTGCACTGACGCAGATTCACAAAGACTCCCGTCCCAGCGTATTACCAGAATATTACCAGAGTATTACCAGTATATTACCAGCATATTACCAGTATATTACCAGCGTATTACCAGCATATTAAATACAAGAACATAAGGGGTCTGTGACATGCAGATGTGTTATTATTGCTGCACTGACGCAGATTCACAAAGACTCCCGTCCCAGCATATTACCAGTATATTACCAGAGTATTACCAGTATATTACCAGCGTATTACCAGAATATTACCAGAGTATTACCAGTATATTACCAGCATATTACCAGTATATTACCAGCGTATTACCAGTATATTACCAGAGTATTACCAGTATATTACCAGAGTATTACCAGTATATTACCAGCGTATTACCAGTATATTACCAGCGTATTACCAGTATATTACCAGAGTATTACCAGTATATTACCAGAGTATTACCAGTATATTACCTGCGTATTACCAGTATATTACCAGCGTATTACCAGTATATTACCAGAGTATTACCAGTATATTACCAGCGTATTACCAGTATATTACCAGTATATTACCAGCGTATTACCAGTATATTACCAGCGTATTACCAGTATATTTCCAGTATATTACCAGCGTATTACCAGCGTATTACCAGTATATTACCAGCGTATTACCAGTATATTACCAGCATATTACCAGCATATTAAATACAAGAACATAAGGGGCCTGTGACATGCAGATGTGTTATTATTGCTGCACTGACGCAGATTCACAAAGACTCCCGTCCCAGCGTATTACCAGTATATTACCAGCGTATTACCAGTATATTACCAGCGTATTACCAGTATATTACCAGTATATTACCAGTATATTACCAGCGTATTACCAGCATATTAAATACAAGAACATAAGGGGTCTGTGACATGCAGATGTGTTATTATTGCTGCACTGACGCAGATTCACAAAGACTCCCGTCCCAGCGTATTACCAGAATATTACCAGAGTATTACCAGTATATTACCAGCATATTACCAGTATATTACCAGCGTATTACCAGCGTATTACCAGTATATTACCAGTATATTACCAGCGTATTACCAGTATATTACCAGTATATTACCAGCGTATTACCAGTATATTACCAGTATATTACCAGAGTATTACCAGTATATTACCAGTATATTACCAGCGTATTACCAGTATATTACCAGTATATTACCAGCGTATTACCAGTATATTACCAGAGTATTACCAGTATATTACCAGCGTATTACCAGTATATTACCAGAGTATTACCAGTATATTACCAGCGTATTACCAGTATATTAAATACAAGAACATAAGGGGCCTGTGACATGCAGATGTGTTATTATTGCTGCACTGACGCAGATTCACAAAGACTCCCGTCCCAGCGTATTACCAGTATATTACCAGCGTATTACCAGTATATTACCAGCATATTACCAGTATATTACCAGAGTATTACCAGTATATTACCAGCGTATTACCAGTATATTACCAGCGTATTACCAGTATATTACCAGCGTATTACCAGCATATTAAATACAAGAACATAAGGGGCCTGTGACATGCAGATGTGTTATTATTGCTGCACTGACGCAGATTCACAAAGACTCCCGTCCCAGCGTATTACCAGAGTATTACCAGAGTATTACCAGTATATTACCAGCGTATTACCAGTATATTACCAGCGTATTACCAGCATATTAAATACAAGAACATAAGGGGCCTGTGACATGCAGATGTGTTATTATTGCTGCACTGACGCAGATTCACAAAGACTCCCGTCCCAGCATATTACCAGTATATTACCAGAGTATTACCAGTATATTACCAGCGTATTACAGTATATTACCAGCGTATTACCAGCATATTAAATACAAGAACATAAGGGGCCTGTGACATGCAGATGTGTTATTATTGCTGCACTGACGCAGATTCACAAAGACTCCCGTCCCAGCGTATTACCAGTATATTACCGGCGTATTACCAGAGTATTACCAGTATATTACCAGTATATTACCAGTATATTACCAGAGTATTCCCAGCGTATTTCCAGAGTATTACCAGCGTATTACCAGAGTATTACCAGTATATTACCAGCGTATTACCAGTATATTACCAGAGAATTACCAGCGTATTACCAGTATATCACCAGCGTATTACCAGTATATTACCAGCGTATTACCAGAGTATTACCAGAGTATTACCAGCGTATTACCAGAGTATTACCAGCGTATTACCAGTATATTACCAGCGTATTACCAGAGAATTACCAGCGTATTACCAGAGTATTACCAGTATATTACCAGCGTATTACCAGTGTATTACCAGTGCATTACCAGCGTATTACCAGCGTATTACCAGAGTATTACCAGCGTATTACCAGAGTATTACCAGTATATTATCAGCATATTACCAGTATATTACCAGCGTATTACCAGCGTATTACCAGCGTATTACCAGAGTATTACAAGAGTATTACCAGTATATTACCAGTATATTACCAGTGTATTACCAGCGTATTACCAGTATATTACCAGCGTATTACCAGAGTATTACCAGAGTATTACCAGTGTATTACCAGTATATTACCAGCGTATTACCAGTATATTACCAGTATATTATCAGTATATTACCAGCGTATTACCAGAGTATTACCAGAGTATTACCAGTGTATTACCTGTGTATTACCAGAGTATTACCAGCGTATTACCAGAATATTACCAGCGTATTACCAGTATATTACCAGTGTATTACCAGCGTATTACCAGTATATTACCAGTATATTACCAGAGTATTACCAGAGTATTACCAGCGTATTACCAGTATATTACCAGCGTATTACCAGAGTATTACCAGTATATTACCAGTGTATTACCAGCGTATTACCAGTATATTACCAGTATATTGCCAGTATATTACCAGAGTATTACCAGAGTATTACCAGAGTATTACCAGCGTATTACCAGTATATTACCAGCGTATTACCAGTATATTACCAGCGTATTACCAGCGTATTACCAGAGTATTACCAGCGTATTACCAGCATATTAAATACAAGAACATAAGGGGCCTGTGACATGCAGATGTGTTATTATTGCTGCACTGACGCAGATTCACAAAGACTCCCGTCCCAGCGTATTACCAGTATATTACCAGCGCATTATCAGTATATTACCAGAGTATTACCAGTATATTACCAGCGTATTACCAGTATATTACCAGCGTATTACCAGCATATTAAATACAAGAACATAAGGGGCCTGTGACATGCAGATGTGTTATTATGGCTGCACTGACGCAGATTCACAAAGACTCCCGTCCCAGCGTATTACCAGTATATTACCAGAGTATTACCAGTATATTACCAGCGTATTACCAGTATATTACCAGCGTATTACCAGTATATTACCAGAGTATTACCAGTATATTACCAGCGAATTACCAGTAGATTACCAGAGTATTACCAGTATATTACCAGCGTATTACCAGTATATTACCAGCGTATTACCAGCATATTAAATACAAGAACATAAGGGGCCTGTGACATGCAGATGTGTTATTATTGCTGCACTGACGCAGATTCACAAAGACTCCCGTCCCAGCGTATTACCAGTATATTACCAGCTTATTACCAGTATATTACCAGCATATTACCAGTATATTACCAGCGTATTACCAGTATATTACCAGAGTATTACCAGTATATTACCAGCGTATTACAGTATATTACCAGCGTATTACCAGTATATTACCAGCGTATTACCATTATATTACCAGTATATTACCAGCGTATTACCAGTATATTACCAGCGTATTACCAGTATATTACCAGCATATTACCAGTATATTACCAGCGTATTACCAGCATATTACCAGCGTATTAGAGTATATTACCAGCGTATTACCAGCATATTAAATACAAGAACATAAGGGGCCTGTGACATGCAGATGTGTTATTATTGCTGCACTGACGCAGATTCACAAAGACTCCCGTCCCAGCGTATTACCAGTATATTACCAGCTTATTACCAGTATATTACCAGTATATTACCAGTATATTACCAGCGTATTACCAGCATATTAAATACAAGAACATAAGGGGCCTGTGACATGCAGATGTGTTATTATTGCTGCACTGACGCAAATTCACAAAGACTCCCGTCCCAGCGTATTACCAGTATATTACCAGAGTATTACCAGTATATTACCAGCATATTACCAGTATATTACCAGCGTATTACCAGTATATTACCAGCGTATTACCAGCATATTAAATACAAGAACATAAGGGGCCTGTGACATGCAGATGTGTTATTATTGCTGCACTGACGCAAATTCACAAAGACTCCCGTCCCAGCGTATTACCAGTATATTACCAGAGTATTACCAGTATATTACCAGAGTATTACCAGTATATTACCAGCGTATTACCAGTATATTACCAGCGTATTACCAGTATATTACCAGAGTATTACCAGTATATTACCAGCGTATTACCAGCGTATTACCAGTATATTACCAGCGTATTACCAGAGTATTACAGTATATTACCAGCGTATTACCAGTATATTACCAGCGTATTACCAGTATATTACCAGAGTATTACCAGTATATTACCAGCGTATTACCAGCGTATTACCAGTATATTACCAGCGTATTACCAGAGTATTACCAGTATATTACCAGCGTATTACCAGTATATTACCAGATTATTACCAGTATATTACCAGCGTATTACCAGTATATTACCAGCGTATTACCAGCATATTAAATACAAGAACATAAGGGGCCTGTGACATGCAGATGTGTTATTATTGCTGCACTGACGCAGATTCACAAAAACTCCCGTCCCAGCGTATTACCAGTATATTACCAGAGTATTACCAGTATATTACCAGCGTATTACCAGTATATTACCAGCGTATTACCAGTATATTACCAGTATATTACCAGCGTATTACCAGTATATTACCAGTATATTACCAGCGTATTACCAGTATATTACCAGCGTATTACCAGCGTATTACCAGTATATTACCAGTATATTACCAGCGTATTACCAGTATATTACCAGTATATTACCAGCGTATTACCAGTATATTACCAGCGTATTACCAGCGTATTACCAGTATATTACCAGTATATTACCAGCGTATTACCAGTATATTACCAGCGTATTACCAGTATATTACCAGCGTATTACCAGTGTATTACCAGTGTATTACCAGCGTATTACCAGCGTATTACCAGAGTATTACCAGCGTATTACCAGAGTATTACCAGTATATTATCAGCATATTACCAGTGTATTACCAGTATATTACCAGCGTATTACCAGCGTATTACCAGAGTATTACAAGAGTATTACCAGTATATTACCAGTATATTACCAGTGTATTACCAGCGTATTACCAGTATATTACCAGCGTATTACCAGAGTATTACCAGAGTATTACCAGTGTATTACCAGTATATTACCAGCGTATTACCAGTATATTACCAGTATATTATCAGTATATTACCAGCGTATTACCAGAGTATTACCAGAGTATTACCAGTGTATTACCTGTGTATTACCAGAGTATTACCAGCGTATTACCAGAATATTACCAGCGTATTACCAGTATATTACCAGTGTATTACCAGCGTATTACCAGTATATTACCAGTATATTACCAGTATATTACCAGAGTATTACCAGAGTATTACCAGCGTATTACCAGTATATTACCAGCGTATTACCAGCGTATTACCAGAGTATTACCAGTATATTACCAGTGTATTACCAGCGTATTACCAGTATATTACCAGTATATTACCAGTATATTACCAGAGTATTACCAGAGTATTACCAGAGTATTACCAGCGTATTACCAGTATATTACCAGCGTATTACCAGTATATTACCAGCGTATTACCAGCGTATTACCAGAGTATTACCAGCGTATTACCAGCATATTAAACACAAGAACATAAGGGGCCTGTGACATGCAGATGTGTTATTATTGCTGCACTGACGCAGATTCACAAAGACTCCCGTCCCAGCGTATTACCAGTATATTACCAGCGCATTATCAGTATATTACCAGAGTATTACCAGTATATTACCAGCGTATTACCAGTATATTACCAGCGTATTACCAGCATATTAAATACAAGAACATAAGGGGCCTGTGACATGCAGATGTGTTATTATTGCTGCACTGACGCAGATTCACAAAGACTCCCGTCCCAGCGTATTACCAGTATATTACCAGAGTATTACCAGTATATTACCAGCGTATTACCAGTATATTACCAGCGTATTACCAGTATATTACCAGAGTATTACCAGTATATTACCAGTGTATTACCAGCGTATTACCAGTAGATTACCAGAGTATTACCAGTATATTACCAGCGTATTACCAGTATATTACCAGCGTATTACCAGCATATTAAATACAAGAACATAAGGGGCCTGTGACATGCAGATGTGTTATTATTGCTGCACTGACGCAGATTCACAAAGACTCCCGTCCCAGCGTATTACCAGTATATTACCAGCTTATTACCAGTATATTACCAGCATATTACCAGTATATTACCAGCGTATTACCAGTATATTACCAGAGTATTACCAGTATATTACCAGCGTATTACAGTATATTACCAGCGTATTACCAGTATATTACCAGCGTATTACCATTATATTACCAGTATATTACCAGCGTATTACCAGTATATTACCAGCGTATTACCAGTATATTACCAGCATATTACCAGTATATTACCAGCGTATTACCAGCATATTACCAGCGTATTAGAGTATATTACCAGCGTATTACCAGCATATTAAATACAAGAACATAAGGGGCCTGTGACATGCAGATGTGTTATTATTGCTGCACTGACGCAGATTCACAAAGACTCCCGTCCCAGCGTATTACCAGTATATTACCAGCTTATTACCAGTATATTACCAGTATATTACCAGTATATTACCAGCGTATTACCAGCATATTAAATACAAGAACATAAGGGGCCTGTGACATGCAGATGTGTTATTATTGCTGCACTGACGCAAATTCACAAAGACTCCCGTCCCAGCGTATTACCAGAGTATTACCAGTATATTACCAGCGTATTACCAGTATATTACCAGCGTATTACCAGCATATTAAATACAAGAACATAAGGGGCCTGTGACATGCAGATGTGTTATTATTGCTGCACTGACGCAAATTCACAAAGACTCCCGTCCCAGCGTATTACCAGTATATTACCAGAGTATTACCAGTATATTACCAGCATATTACCAGTATATTACCAGCGTATTACCAGTATATTACCAGCGTATTAAATACAAGAACATAAGGGGCCTGTGACATGCAGATGTGTTATTATTGCTGCACTGACGCAGATTCACAAAGACTCCCGTCCCAGCGTATTACCAGTATATTACCAGAGTATTACCAGTATATTACCAGCGTATTACCAGTATATTACCAGCGTATTACCAGTATATTACCAGAGTATTACCAGTATATTACCAGCGTATTACCAGCGTATTACCAGTATATTACCAGCGTATTACCAGAGTATTACCAGTATATTACCAGCGTATTACCAGTATATTACCAGATTATTACCAGTATATTACCAGCGTATTACCAGTATATTACCAGCGTATTACCAGCATATTAAATACAAGAACATAAGGGGCCTGTGACATGCAGATGTGTTATTATTGCTGCACTGACGCAGATTCACAAAAACTCCCGTCCCAGCGTATTACCAGTATATTACCAGAGTATTACCAGTATATTACCAGCGTATTACCAGTATATTACCAGCGTATTACCAGTATATTACCAGTATATTACCAGCGTATTACCAGTATATTACCAGTATATTACCAGCGTATTACCAGTATATTACCAGCGTATTACCAGCGTATTACCAGTATATTACCAGTATATTACCAGCGTATTACCAGTATATTACCAGTATATTACCAGCGTATTACCAGTATATTACCAGCGTATTACCAGCGTATTACCAGTATATTACCAGTATATTACCAGCATATTACCAGTATATTACCAGTATATTACCAGCATATTACCAGCATATTAAATACAAGAACATAAGGGGCCTGTGACATGCAGATGTGTTATTATTGCTGCACTGACGCAGATTCACAAAGACTCCCGTCCCAGCGTATTACCAGTATATTACCAGAGTATTACCAGTATATTACCAGCGTATTACCAGCGTATTACCAGTATATTACCAGCGTATTACCAGTATATTACCAGTATATTACCAGCGTATTACCAGTATATTACCAGCGTATTACCAGTATATTACCAGCGTATTACCAGTATATTACCAGAGTATTACCAGCGTATTACCAGTATATTACCAGCGTATTACCAGCGTATTACCATTATATTACCAGCATATTACCAGCATATTAAATACAAGAACATAAGGGGCCTGTGACATGCAGATGTGTTATTATTGCTGCACTGACGCAGATTCACAAAGACTCCTGTCCCAGCGTATTACCAGAGTATTACCAGAGTATTACCAGTATATTACCAGCGTATTACCAGTATATTACCAGCGTATTACCAGCATATTAAATACAAGAACATAAGGGGCCTGTGACATGCAGATGTGTTATTATTGCTGCACTGACGCAGATTCACAAAGACTCCCGTCCCAGCGTATTACCAGTATATTACCAGAGTATTACCAGAGTATTACCAGTATATTACCAGCGTATTACCAGTATATTACCAGCGTATTACCAGTATATTACCAGAGTATTACCAGTATATTACCAGCGTATTACCAGTATATTACCAGCGTATTACCAGTATATTACCAGCGTATTACCAGCATATTAAATACAAGAACATAAGGGGCCTGTGACATGCAGATATGTTATTATTGCTGCACTGACGCAGATTCACAAAGACTCCCGTCCCAGCGTATTACCAGTATATTACCAGAGTATTACCAGTATATTACCAGCGTATTACCAGTATATTACCAGCATATTAAATACAAGAACATAAGGGGCCTGTGACATGCAGATGTGTTATTATTGCTGCACTGACGCAGATTCACAAAGACTCCCGTCCCAGCGTATTACCAGTATATTACCAGAGTATTACCAGAGTATTACCAGTATATTACCAGCGTATTACCAGTATATTACCAGAGTATTACCAGTATATTACCAGAGTATTACCAGTATATTACCAGAGTATTACCAGTATATTACCAGAGTATTACCAGTATATTACCAGCGTATTACCAGCATATTAAATACAAGAACATAAGGGGCCTGTGACATGCAGATGTGTTATTATTGCTGCACTGACGCAGATTCACAAAGACTCCCGTCCCAGCGTATTACCAGTATATTACCAGAGTATTACCAGTATATTACCAGCGTATTACCAGTATATTACCAGCGTATTACCAGTATATTACCAGCGTATTACCAGCATATTAAATACAAGAACATAAGGGGCCTGTGACATGCAGATGTGTTATTATTGCTGCACTGACGCAGATTCACAAAGACTCCCGTCCCAGCATATTACCAGTATATTACCAGAGTATTACCAGTATATTACCAGCGTATTACAGTATATTACCAGCGTATTACCAGCATATTAAATACAAGAACATAAGGGGCCTGTGACATGCAGATGTGTTATTATTGCTGCACTGACGCAGATTCACAAAGACTCCCGTCCCAGCGTATTACCAGTATATTACCGGCGTATTACCAGTATATTACCAGTATATTACCAGTATATTACCAGTATATTACCAGCGTATTACCAGTATATTACCAGCGTATTACCAGTATATTACCAGAGTATTACCAGCGTATTACCAGTATATTACCAGCGTATTACCAGCGTATTACCATTATATTACCAGCATATTAAATACAAGAACATAAGGGGCCTGTGACATGCAGATGTGTTATTATTGCTGCACTGACGCAGATTCACAAAGACTCCTGTCCCAGCGTATTACCAGAGTATTACCAGAGTATTACCAGTATATTACCAGCGTATTACCAGTATATTACCAGCGTATTACCAGCATATTAAATACAAGAACATAAGGGGCCTGTGACATGCAGATGTGTTATTATTGCTGCACTGACGCAGATTCACAAAGACTCCCGTCCCAGCGTATTACCAGTATATTACCAGAGTATTACCAGAGTATTACCAGTATATTACCAGCGTATTACCAGTATATTACCAGCGTATTACCAGTATATTACCAGAGTATTACCAGTATATTACCAGCGTATTACCAGTATATTACCAGCGTATTACCAGTATATTACCAGCGTATTACCAGTATATTACCAGCGTATTACCAGCATATTAAATACAAGAACATAAGGGGCCTGTGACATGCAGATATGTTATTATTGCTGCACTGACGCAGATTCACAAAGACTCCCGTCCCAGCGTATTACCAGTATATTACCAGAGTATTACCAGTATATTACCAGCGTATTACCAGTATATTACCAGCATATTAAATACAAGAACATAAGGGGCCTGTGACATGCAGATGTGTTATTATTGCTGCACTGACGCAGATTCACAAAGACTCCCGTCCCAGCGTATTACCAGTATATTACCAGAGTATTACCAGTATATTACCAGCGTATTACCAGTATATTACCAGCGTATTACCAGTATATTACCAGCGTATTACCAGCATATTAAATACAAGAACATAAGGGGCCTGTGACATGCAGATGTGTTATTATTGCTGCACTGACGCAGATTCACAAAGACTCCCGTCCCAGCATATTACCAGTATATTACCAGAGTATTACCAGTATATTACCAGCGTATTACAGTATATTACCAGCGTATTACCAGCATATTAAATACAAGAACATAAGGGGCCTGTGACATGCAGATGTGTTATTATTGCTGCACTGACGCAGATTCACAAAGACTCCCGTCCCAGCGTATTACCAGTATATTACCGGCGTATTACCAGTATATTACCAGTATATTACCAGTATATTACCAGTATATTACCAGAGTATTCCCAGCGTATTTCCAGAGTATTACCAGCGTATTACCAGAGTATTACCAGTATATTACCAGCGTATTACCAGTATACTACCAGAGTATTACCAGCGTATTACCAGTATATCACCAGCGTATTACCAGCGTATTACCAGTATATTACCAGCGTATTACCAGAGTATTACCAGTATATTACCAGCGTATTACCAGTATATTAAATACAAGAACATAAGGGGCCTGTTACATGCAGATGTGTTATTATTGCTGCACTGACGCAGATTCACAAAGACTCCCGTCCCAGCGTATTACCAGTATATTACCAGCGCATTACCAGTATATTACCAGAGTATTACCAGTATATTACCAGAGTATTACCAGTATAATACCAGCGTATTACCAGTATATTACCAGCGTATTACCAGCATAATAAATACAAGAACATAAGGGGCCTGTGACATGCAGATGTGTTATTATTGCTGCACTGACGCAGATTCACAAAGACTCCCGTCCCAGCGTATTACCAGTGACAATGCTAAATTCCCTTGTCGTATAAACAACCCTTTATGAAGCTAAGAACACTGTACGCTGTTTACTTAAGAAGTACCGTAATGGTACGCTAGTTGCGTAACGATCGCTCAGCCGTAGGCGAGACGCTCAAGCGTCACGTTCGCTCACGGCCCAGCGATCACAGGACACGTTATTGGCTATGACTAGAGTAATGATTCGCTATGGCGTAGCGGACGCTCGAGACCACGAGGAGATCACCAGCGGCGCAGACGCTCACAACGCTATACCTTTATGTCTAAACCTTATACCAATGAAATACACGGAATACCTTAATGTGAATACAGGGTGTAAGTGCAACCTTGTGTAACCTGACTAACTACAAAGCTGCTTGAGCGTCACCGACGCTCAAGTGAACACTTAACACTATAGGAAATACACAGATACTGGTTTAGGGTCCAAAGCCTATTAACTGTATTATATCTAGTATACTTGTAAAAAGGGGATAACAGTACAAATGATACACTACAATATAACAAAGACTTCCTAACCAAAATACAATACTATCTAATACAATACAATACTAGTCTAGGGGAGATACGAGAGAAAGAGAAGGGAAAGAGAGAGAGAGAGAGAGAGATGAGAGAAATTGGCTCACAGAAAGACAATGATTACGGAGAGAAACTTACGCACAAGGGTAAACGATCGCATGCGCCTGGACATCCAGCACCCGATTTTCAGCAATGAGAACCGTTGAAGAGTGAGAGCTGGATGTGGTCGGCCTGCCTATTTATGCCCCACACACAATGCAATCTCATAGTCCCTACAATCCCATTGTCCATTGGATGAAGGAATTCGACCCTGTATCACAACAAAAGGTCATAGGTTGATTCATACAGGTGGGCTGTGACGATTTCAAACAGCTCAGGTGGGTGGGGAACTAGGTTTCCCGCCGCATACCTGAGTATGTGTAAATAATAGAAATGGACATAAACTTCTTATGTCCATAACTATTCGCACGAGCGATTAATACGCTCCAAACCAACACCGGAATATTGCTAATTAAATACTCTTCCGATGGGTACCAAACACTGCTGTATGAGTCTTGTTAGACCCTTCGTACGATACAAAGAGGGATTACTTTAAACAGGGACCTTCTATATTAACCAAACTTTCAGAAACTATCAAAGGGATCATGATCTATAAACTACATTAATTGTGAAAATATGTAACGAATGAGTCGCACGCTACGACTACATAAACTCTACCGTAAATACGCATACCGCGCCTGCGAGTGCACGCTATTGCGGGTATGCACCTTCACGGGAGAGCGTACGCATGCGCAGCACGGACCAGTGTGCGGTGCAAATATGGCAACGTGCATAGAGACATTTTTCTGACTTTGACACCAGTATATTACCAGAGTATTACCAGTATATTACCAGCGTATTACCAGTATATTACCAGCGTATTACCAGTATATTACCAGAGTATTACCAGTATATTACCAGCGTATTACCAGTATATTACCAGCGTATTACCAGTATATTACCAGAGTATTACCAGTATATTACCAGAGTATTACCAGTATATTACCTGCGTATTACCAGTATATTACCAGCGTATTACCAGTATATTACCAGAGTATTACCAGTATATTACCAGCGTATTACCAGTATATTACCAGATTATTACCAGTATATTACCAGCGTATTACCAGTATATTACCAGCGTATTACCAGCATATTAAATACAAGAACATAAGGGGCCTGTGACATGCAGATGTGTTATTATTGCTGCACTGACGCAGATTCACAAAGACTCCCGTCCCAGCGTATTACCAGTATATTACCAGAGTATTACCAGTATATTACCAGCGTATTACCAGTATATTACCAGCGTATTACCAGTATATTACCAGCGTATTACCAGTATATTACCAGAGTATTACCAGTATATTACCAGCGTATTACCAGTATATTACCAGCGTATTACCAGTATATTACCAGTATATTACCAGCGTATTACCAGTATATTACCAGTATATTACCAGCGTATTACCAGTATATTACCAGCGTATTACCAGTATATTTCCAGTATATTACCAGCGTATTACCAGCGTATTACCAGTATATTACCAGCGTATTACCAGTATATTACCAGCATATTACCAGTTTATTACCAGTATATTACCAGCATATTACCAGCATATTAAATACAAGAACATAAGGGGCCTGTGACATGCAGATGTGTTATTATTGCTGCACTGACGCAGATTCACAAAGACTCCCGTCCCAGCGTATTACCAGTATATTACCAGCGTATTACCAGTATATTACCAGCGTATTACCAGTATATTACCAGTATATTACCAGCGTATTACCAGTATATTACCAGCGTATTACCAGCATATTAAATACAAGAACATAAGGGGTCTGTGACATGCAGATGTGTTATTATTGCTGCACTGACGCAGATTCACAAAGACTCCTGTCCCAGCGTATTACCAGTATATTACCAGCTTATTACCAGTATATTACCAGCGTATTACCAGCGTATTACCAGAGTATTACCAGTATATTACCAGCGTATTACCAGTATATTACCAGCGTATTACCAGCATATTAAATACAAGAACATAAGGGGCCTGTGACATGCAGATGTGTTATTATTGCTGCACTGACGCAGATTCACAAAGACTCCCGTCCCAGCGTATTACCAGTATATTACCAGAGTATTACCAGTATATTACCAGCGTATTACCAGTATATTAAATACAAGAACATAAGGGGCCTGTGACATGCAGATGTGTTATTATTGCTGCACTGACGCAGATTCACAAAGACTCCCGTCCCAGCGTATTACCAGTATATTACCAGAGTATTACCAGTATATTACCAGCGTATTACCAGTATATTACCAGCGTATTACCAGTATATTACCAGAGTATTACCAGTATATTACCAGAGTATTACCAGTATATTACCAGCGTATTACCAGTATATTACCAGCGTATTACCAGTATATTACCAGAGTATTACCAGTATATTACCAGAGTATTACCAGTATATTACCTGTGTATTACCAGTATATTACCAGCGTATTACCAGTATATTACCAGAGTATTACCAGTATATTACCAGCGTATTACCAGTATATTACCAGATTATTACCAGTATATTACCAGCGTATTACCAGTATATTACCAGCGTATTACCAGCATATTAAATACAAGAACATAAGGGGCCTGTGACATGCAGATGTGTTATTATTGCTGCACTGACGCAGATTCACAAAGACTCCCGTCCCAGCGTATTACCAGTATATTACCAGAGTATTACCAGTATATTACCAGCGTATTACCAGTATATTACCAGCGTATTACCAGTATATTACCAGCGTATTACCAGTATATTACCAGAGTATTACCAGTATATTACCAGCGTATTACCAGTATATTACCAGCGTATTACCAGTATATTACCAGTATATTACCAGCGTATTACCAGTATATTACCAGTATATTACCAGCGTATTACCAGTATATTACCAGCGTATTACCAGTATATTTCCAGTATATTACCAGCGTATTACCAGCGTATTACCAGTATATTACCAGCGTATTACCAGTATATTACCAGCATATTACCAGTTTATTACCAGTATATTACCAGCATATTACCAGCATATTAAATACAAGAACATAAGGGGTCTGTGACATGCAGATGTGTTATTATTGCTGCACTGACGCAGATTCACAAAGACTCCCGTCCCAGCGTATTACCAGTATATTACCAGCGTATTACCAGTATATTACCAGCGTATTACCAGTATATTACCAGTATATTACCAGCGTATTACCAGTATATTACCAGCGTATTACCAGCATATTAAATACAAGAACATAAGGGGTCTGTGACATGCAGATGTGTTATTATTGCTGCACTGACGCAGATTCACAAAGACTCCTGTCCCAGCGTATTACCAGAGTATTACCAGAGTATTACCAGTATATTACCAGCGTATTACCAGTATATTACCAGCGTATTACCAGCATATTAAATACAAGAAAATAAGGGGCCTGTGACATGCAGATGTGTTATTATTGCTGCACTGACGCAGATTCACAAAGACTCCCGTCCCAGCGTATTACCAGTATATTACCAGAGTATTACCAGTATATTACCAGCGTATTACCAGTATATTAAATACAAGAACATAAGGGGCCTGTGACATGCAGATGTGTCATTATTGCTGCACTGACGCAGATTCACAAAGACTCCCGTCCCAGCGTATTACCAGAGTATTACCAGAGTATTACCAGTATATTACCAGCGTATTACCAGTATATTACCAGCGTATTACCAGCATATTAAATACAAGAACATAAGGGGCCTGTGACATGCAGATGTGTTATTATTGCTGCACTGACGCAGATTCACAAAGACTCCCGTCCCAGCGTATTACCAGAGTATTACCAGAGTATTACCAGTATATTACCAGCGTATTACCAGTATATTACCAGCGTATTACCAGCATATTAAATACAAGAACATAAGGGGCCTGTGACATGCAGATGTGTTATTATTGCTGCACTGACGCAGATTCACAAAGACTCCCGTCCCAGCATATTACCAGTATATTACCAGAGTATTACCAGTATATTACCAGCGTATTACAGTATATTACCAGCGTATTACCAGCATATTAAATACAAGAACATAAGGGGCCTGTGACATGCAGATGTGTTATTATTGCTGCACTGACGCAGATTCACAAAGACTCCCGTCCCAGCGTATTACCAGTATATTACCGGCGTATTACCAGAGTATTACCAGTATATTACCAGTATATTACCAGTATATTACCAGAGTATTCCCAGCGTATTTCCAGAGTATTACCAGAGTATTACCAGCGTATTACCAGAGTATTACCAGTATATTACCAGCGTATTACCAGTATATTACCAGAGAATTACCAGCGTATTACCAGTATATCACCAGCGTATTACCAGTATATTACCAGCGTATTACCAGAGTATTACCAGAGTATTACCAGCGTATTACCAGAGTATTACCAGCGTATTACCAGTATATTTCCAGCGTATTACCAGAGAATTACCAGCGTATTACCAGAGTATTACCAGTATATTACCAGCGTATTACCAGTGTATTACCAGTGTATTACCAGCGTATTACCAGCGTATTACCAGAGTATTACCAGCGTATTACCAGAGTATTACCAGTATATTATCAGCATATTACCAGTGTATTACCAGTATATTACCAGCGTATTACCAGCGTATTACCAGCGTATTACCAGAGTATTACAAGAGTATTACCAGTATATTACCAGTATATTACCAGTGTATTACCAGCGTATTACCAGTATATTACCAGCGTATTACCAGAGTATTACCAGAGTATTACCAGTGTATTACCAGTATATTACCAGCGTATTACCAGTATATTACCAGTATATTATCAGTATATTACCAGCGTATTACCAGAGTATTACCAGAGTATTACCAGTGTATTACCTGTGTATTACCAGAGTATTACCAGCGTATTACCAGAATATTACCAGCGTATTACCAGTATATTACCAGTGTATTACCAGCGTATTACCAGTATATTACCAGTATATTACCAGTATATTACCAGAGTATTACCAGAGTATTACCAGCGTATTACCAGTATATTACCAGCGTATTACCAGCGTATTACCAGAGTATTACCAGTATATTACCAGTGTATTACCAGCGTATTACCAGTATATTACCAGTATATTACCAGAGTATTACCAGAGTATTACCAGAGTATTACCAGCGTATTACCAGTATATTACCAGCGTATTACCAGTATATTACCAGCGTATTACCAGCGTATTACCAGAGTATTACCAGCGTATTACCAGCATATTAAATACAAGAACATAAGGGGCCTGTGACATGCAGATGTGTTATTATTGCTGCACTGACGCAGATTCACAAAGACTCCCGTCCCAGCGTATTACCAGTATATTACCAGCGCATTATCAGTATATTACCAGAGTATTACCAGTATATTACCAGCGTATTACCAGTATATTACCAGCGTATTACCAGCATATTAAATACAAGAACATAAGGGGCCTGTGACATGCAGATGTGTTATTATTGCTGCACTGACGCAGATTCACAAAGACTCCCGTCCCAGCGTATTACCAATATATTACCAGAGTATTACCAGTATATTACCAGAGTATTACCAGTATATTACCAGCGTATTACCAGTATATTACCAGCGTATTACCAGCATATTAAATACAAGAACATAAGGGGATTGTGACATGCAGATGTGTTATTATTGCTGCACTGACGCAGATTCACAAAGACTCCCGTCCCAGCATATTACCAGTATATTACCAGAGTATTACCAGTATATTACCAGCGTATTACCAGTATATTACCAGCGTATTACCAGTATATTACCAGAGTATTACCAGTATATTACCAGCGTATTACCAGCGTATTACCAGTATATTACCAGCTTATTACCAGTATATTACCAGCATATTACCAGTATATTACCAGCGTATTACCAGTATATTACCAGAGTATTACCAGTATATTACCAGCGTATTACAGTATATTACCAGCGTATTACCAGTATATTACCAGCGTATTACCATTATATTACCAGTATATTACCAGCGTATTACCAGTATATTACCAGCGTATTACCAGTATATTACCAGCATATTACCAGTATATTACCAGCGTATTACCAGCATATTAAATACAAGAACATAAGGGGCCTGTGACATGCAGATGTGTTATTATTGCTGCACTGACGCAGATTCACAAAGACTCCCGTCCCAGCATATTACCAGTATATTACCAGCGTATTACAGTATATTACCAGCGTATTACCAGCATATTAAATACAAGAACATAAGGGGCCTGTGACATGCAGATGTGTTATTATTGCTGCACTGACGCAGATTCACAAAGACTCCCGTCCCAGCGTATTACCAGTATATTACCAGCTTATTACCAGTATATTACCAGCATATTACCAGTATATTACCAGCGTATTACCAGTATATTACCAGCGTATTACCAGCATATTAAATACAAGAACATAAGGGGCCTGTGACATGCAGATGTGTTATTATTGCTGCACTGACGCAAATTCACAAAGACTCCCGTCCCAGCGTATTACCAGTATATTACCAGAGTATTACCAGTATATTACCAGAGTATTACCAGTATATTACCAGCGTATTACCAGTATATTACCAGCGTATTACCAGCATATTAAATACAAGAACATAAGGGGCCTGTGACATGCAGATGTGTTATTATTGCTGCACTGACGCAGATTCACAAAGACTCCCGTCCCAGCGTATTACCAGTATATTACCAGAGTATTACCAGTATTTCTCTATCGTCCTAGTGGATGCTGGGGTTCCTGAAAGGACCATGGGGAATAGCGGCTCCGCAGGAGACAGGGCACAAAAAGTAAAGCTTTTCCGATCAGGTGGTGTGCACTGGCTCCTCCCCCTATGACCCTCCTCCAGACTCCAGTTAGATTTTGTGCCCGGCCGAGAAGGGTGCAATCTAGGTGGCTCTCCTAAAGAGCTGCTTAGAGAAAGTTTAGCTAGGTTTTTTATGTTACAGTGATTCCTGCTGGCAACAGGATCACTGCAGCGAGGGACTGAGGGGAGAAGGAGTCAACTCACCTGCGTGCAGGATGGATTGGCTTCTTGGCTACTGGACATCAAGCTCCAGAGGGACGATCACAGGTACAGCCTGGATGGTCACCGGAGCCGCGCCGCCGGCCCCCTTGCAGATGCTGAAGACAGAAGAGGTCCAGAATCGGCGGCTGAAGACTCCTGCAGTCTTCTAAAGGTAGCGCACAGCACTGCAGCTGTGCGCCATTTTCCTCTCAGCACACTTCACACGGCAGTCACTGAGGGTGCAGGGCGCTGGGAGGGGGGCGCCCTGGGAGGCAAATGAGTACCTATAAAGGCTAAAAATACCTCACATATAGCCCTAGAGGCTATATGGAGATATTTAACCCCTGCCTGATTTCTCAAAATAGCGGGAGACGAGCCCGCCGGAAAAGGGGCGGGGCCTATCTCCTCAGCACACGGCGCCATTTCCTCTCACAGCTCCGCTGGTCAGGACGGCTCCCAGGTCTCTCCCCTGCACTGCACTACAGAAACAGGGTAAAACAGAGAGGGGGGGCAAATTTATGGCGATATTTTTATATAACAAAGCAGCTATAGGGGAGCACTTATTATAAGGCTATCCCTGATATATATATAGCGCTTTTGGTGTGTGCTGGCAAACTCTCCCTCTGTCTCCCCAAAGGGCTAGTGGGTCCTGTCTTCATTAGGAGCATTCCCTGTGTGTCTGCTGTGTGTCGGTACGTGTGTGTCGACATGTATGAGGACGATATTGGTGTGGAGGCGGAGCAATTGCCAAATATGGGGATGTCACCTCCTAGGGGGTCGACACCAGAATGGATGCCTTTATTTATGGAACTACGGGATAGTGTCAACACGCTAAAGCAGTCGTTTGACGACATGAGACGGCCGGACAATCAATTAGTGCCTGTCCAGGCGACTCAAACACCGTCAGGGGCTGTGAAACGCCCTTTGCCTCAGTCGGTCGACACAGACCCAGACACAGGCGATGACTCCAGTGGTGACGGTGACGAATCAACCGTATTTTCCAGTAGGGCCACACGTTATATGATTTTGGCAATGAAGGAGGCGTTACATTTAGCTGATACTACAGGTACCACTAAACAGGGTATTATGTGGGGTATAAAAAAACTACCTATAGTTTTTCCTGAATCAGAAGAACTAAATGACGTGTGTAATGAAGCGTGGGTTGCCCCTGATAAAAAGCTGATAATTTCAAAGAAATTATTGGCATTATACCCTTTCCCGCCAGAGGTTAGGGAGCGCTGGGAAACACCTCCTAGGGTGGACAAGGCGCTAACACGCTTATCTAAACAAGTGGCGTTACCCTCTCCTGAGACGGCCGCACTTAAAGATCCATCAGATAGGAGGATGGAAAATATCCAAAAAAGTATATACACACATGCAGGTGTTATACTACGACCAGCTGTAGCAACTGCCTGGATGGGCAGTGCGGGGGTAGTTTGGTCAGAATCCCTGATTGAAAATATTGATACCCTGGACAGGGACAATATTTTACTGTCGTTAGAACAAATAAAGGATGCATTTCTTTATATGCGTGATGCACAGAGGGATATATGCACACTGGCATCACGGGTAAGTGCTATGTCCATTTCGGCCAGAAGAGCTTTATGGACGCGACAGTGGACAGGCGATGCGGATTCAAAACGGCATATGGAAGTTTTGCCGTATAAGGGGGAGGAGTTATTTGGAGTCGGTCTATCAGATTTGGTGGCCACGGCTACAGCCGGGAAATCCACCTTTCTACCTCAAGTCACTCCCCAACAGAAAAAGGCACCGACTTTTCAACCGCAGCCCTTTCGTTCCTTTAAAAATAAGAGAGCAAAGGGCTATTCATATTTGCCACGAGGCAAAGGTCGAGGGAAGAGACAGCAACACGCAGCTCCTTCCCAGGATCAGAAGCCCTCCCCGGCTTCTACAAAAGCCTCAGCATGACGCTGGGGCTTCTCAAGCGGACTCGGGGACGGTGGGCGGTCGTCTCAAAAATTACAGCGCGCAGTGGGCTCACTCGCAAGTAGATCCCTGGATCCTGCAGATAATATCTCAGGGATACAGGTTGGAATTAGAGACAGATCCACCTCGCCGTTTCCTGAGGTCTGCTTTACCAACGTCCCCCTCCGAAAGGGAGACGGTGTTGGAAGCCATTCACAAGCTGTACTCTCAGCAGGTGATAGTCAAGGTACCTCTTCTGCAACAAGGGAAGGGGTATTATTCCACTCTTTTTGTGGTACCGAAGCCGGATGGCTCGGTAAGGCCTATTCTAAATCTGAAGTCCTTGAACCTGTACATAAAGAAGTTCAAGTTCAAAATGGAGTCACTCAGAGCAGTGATAGCGAACCTGGAAGAGGGGGACTTTATGGTATCCTTGGACATCAAGGATGCGTATCTCCACGTTCCAATTTACCCCTCACACCAGGGGTACCTCAGGTTCGTTGTACAAAACTGTCACTATCAGTTTCAGACGCTGCCGTTCGGATTGTCCACGGCACCTCGGATCTTTACAAAGGTAATGGCCGAGATGATGATTCTTCTTCGAAGAAAAGGCGTATTAATTATCCCATACTTGGACGATCTCCTAATAAGGGCGAGGTCCAGAGAACAGCTAGAGATGGGATTAGCACTGTCTCAAGAAGTGCTAAAACAGCACGGGTGGATTCTGAATATTCCAAAATCCCAGTTAATGCCGACAACTCGTCTGCTGTTCCTAGGGATGATTCTGGACACGGTTCAGAAAAAGGTTTTTCTCCCGGAGGAAAAAGCCAAGGAGTTATCCGAGCTTGTCAGGAACCTCCTAAAACCAGGAAAGGTGTCTGTACATCAATGCACAAGAGTCCTGGGAAAAATGGTGGCTTCTTACGAAGCGATTCCATTCGGCAGATTCCACGCAAGAATTTTCCAAAGGGATCTGTTGGACAAATGGTCAGGGTCGCATCTTCAGATGCACCTACGGATAACCCTGTCTCCAAGGACAAGGGTGTCTCTTCTGTGGTGGTTGCAGAGTCCTCATCTATTGGAGGGCCGCAGATTCGGCATACAGGATTGGATCCTGGTGACCACGGACGCCAGCCTGAGAGGCTGGGGAGCAGTCACACAAGGAAGAAACTTCCAGGGAGTATGGACGAGCCTGGAAACGTCTCTTCACATAAACATTCTGGAACTAAGAGCAATATACAATGCTCTAAACCAGGCAGAACCTCTGCTTCAGGGAAAACCGGTATTGATCCAGTCGGACAACATCACGGCAGTCGCCCATGTGAACAGACAGGGCGGCACAAGAAGCAGGAGGGCAATGGCAGAAGCTGCAAGGATTCTTCGCTGGGCAGAGAATCATGTGATAGCACTGTCAGCAGTGTTCATTCCGGGAGTGGACAACTGGGAAGCAGACTTCCTCAGCAGACACGATCTTCACCCGGGAGAGTGGGGTCTTCATCCAGAAGTCTTCCACTTGCTGGTAACCCGTTGGGAAAGACCAATGGTGGACATGATGGCGTCTCGCCTCAACAAAAAACTGGACAGGTATTGCGCCAGGTCAAGAGATCCGCAGGCAATAGCTGTGGACGCGCTGGTAACGCCTTGGGTGTACCAGTCGGTGTATGTGTTTCCTCCTCTGCCTCTCATACCAAAAGTATTGAGAATTATACGGCAAAGAGGCGTAAGAACGATACTAGTGGTTCCGGATTGGCCAAGGAGGACTTGGTACCCGGAACTTCAAGAGATGATCACGGAAGATCCGTGGCCTCTACCTCTAAGGAGGGACTTGCTCCAGCAGGGTCCCTGTCTGTTTCAAGACTTACCGCGGCTGCGTTTGACGGCATGGCGGTTGAACGCCGGATCCTAAAGGAAAGAGGCATGCCGGAAGAAGTCATTCCTACTTTGATTAAAGCAAGGAAGGAAGTAACCGTGCAACATTATCACCGAATTTGGCGAAAATATGTTGCGTGGTGCGAAGATCGGAGTGCTCCGACGGAGGAATTTCAACTGGGTCGATTCCTACATTTCCTGCAATCAGGATTGTCAATGGGTCTCAAATTGGGATCTATTAAGGTTCAAATTTCGGCCCTGTCGATTTTCTTTCAAAAAGAATTGGCTTCAGTCCCTGAAGTCCAGACCTTTGTTAAGGGAGTGCTGCATATACAGCCTCCTGTGGTGCCTCCAGTGGCACCGTGGGATCTAAATGTGGTTTTGGACTTCCTAAAATCTCATTGGTTTGAACCACTAAAAAAGGTGGATTTGAAATATCTCACATGGAAAGTGACCATGCTTCTAGCCCTGGCTTCTGCCAGGAGAGTGTCAGAATTGGCAGCTTTATCTTACAAAAGCCCATATCTGATTTTCCATTCGGACAGGGCAGAACTGCGGACTCGTCCGCATTTTCTCCCTAAGGTGGTGTCAGCATTTCATCTGAACCAGCCTATTGTAGTGCCTGCGGCTACAAGTGACTTGGAGGACTCCAAGTTACTGGACGTTGTCAGAGCATTAAAAATATATATTGCAAGGACAGCTGGAGTCAGAAAATCTGACTCGTTGTTTATATTGTATGCACCCAACAAGATGGGTGCTCCTGCGTCTAAGCAGACGATTGCTCGTTGGATCTGTAGCACAATCCAACTTGCACATTCTGTGGCAGGCTTGCCACAGCCTAAATCTGTAAAGGCCCACTCCACAAGGAAGGTGGGCTCATCTTGGGCGGCTGCCCGAGGGGTCTCGGCATTACAACTTTGCCGAGCAGCTACGTGGTCAGGGGAGAACACGTTTGTAAAATTTTACAAATTTGATACTCTGGCTAAGGAGGACCTGGAGTTCTCTCATTCGGTGCTGCAGAGTCATCCGCACTCTCCCGCCCGTTTGGGAGCTTTGGTATAATCCCCATGGTCCTTTCAGGAACCCCAGCATCCACTAGGACGATAGAGAAAATAAGATTTTACTTACCGATAAATCTATTTCTCGGAGTCCGTAGTGGATGCTGGGCGCCCATCCCAAGTGCGGATTATCTGCATAAATTGTACATAGTTATTGTTAACTAATTCGGGTTATTGTTGAAGGAAGCCATCTTTCAGAGGCTCCGCTGTTATCATACTGTTAACTGGGTTTAGATCACAAGTTGTACGGTGTGATTGGTGTGGCTGGTATGAGTCTTACCCGGGATTCAAAATCCTCCCTTATTGTGTACGCTCGTCCGGGCACAGTACCTAACTGGAGTCTGGAGGAGGGTCATAGGGGGAGGAGCCAGTGCACACCACCTGATCGGAAAAGCTTTACTTTTTGTGCCCTGTCTCCTGCGGAGCCGCTATTCCCCATGGTCCTTTCAGGAACCCCAGCATCCACTACGGACTCCGAGAAATAGATTTATCGGTAAGTAAAATCTTATTATTACCAGCGTATTACCAGTATATTACCAGCGTATTACCAGTATATTACCAGAGTATTACCAGTATATTACCAGCGTATTACCAGCGTATTACCAGTATATTACCAGCGTATTACCAGAGTATTACCAGTATATTACCAGCGTATTACCAGTATATTACCAGATTATTACCAGTATATTACCAGCGTATTACCAGTATATTACCAGCATATTACCAGCATATTAAATACAAGAACATAAGGGGCCTGTGACATGCAGATGTGTTATTATTGCTGCACTGACGCAGATTCACAAAGACTCCCGTCCCAGCGTATTACCAGAATATTACCAGAGTATTACCAGTATATTACCAGAGTATTACCAGTATATTACCAGCGTATTACCAGTATATTACCAGCGTATTACCAGTATATTACCAGCGTATTACCAGTATATTACCAGCGTATTACCAGTATATTACCAGAGTATTACCAGTATATTACCAGCGTATTACCAGTATATTACCAGCGTATTACCAGTATATTACCAGAGTATTACCAGTATATTACCAGCGTATTACCAGCGTATTACCAGTATATTACCAGCGTATTACCAGAGTATTACCAGTATATTACCAGCGTATTACCAGTATATTACCAGATTATTACCAGTATATTACCAGCGTATTACCAGTATATTACCAGCGTATTACCAGCATATTAAATACAAGAACATAAGGGGCCTGTGACATGCAGATGTGTTATTATTGCTGCACTGACGCAGATTCACAAAAACTCCCGTCCCAGCGTATTACCAGTATATTACCAGTATATTACCAGCGTATTACCAGTATATTACCAGCGTATTACCAGTATATTACCAGTATATTACCAGCGTATTACCAGTATATTACCAGTATATTACCAGCGTATTACCAGTATATTACCAGCGTATTACCAGCGTATTACCAGTATATTACCAGTATATTACCAGCGTATTACCAGTATATTTCCAGAATATTACCAGCGTATTACCAGTATATTACCAGCGTATTACCAGTATATTACCAGCGTATTACCAGCATATTAAATACAAGAACATAAGGGGCCTGTGACATGCAGATGTGTTATTATTGCTGCACTGACGCAGATTCACAAAGACTCCCGTCCCAGCGTATTCCCAGCATATTACCAGAGTATTACCAGTATATTACCAGCGTATTACCAGTATATTACCAGCATATTACCAGCATATTACCAGCGTATTACCAGTATATTACCAGAGTATTACCAGTATATTACCAGCGTATTACCAGTATATTACCAGCGTATTACCAGTATATTACCAGTATATTACCAGCGTATTACCAGTATATTACCAGCATATTACCAGCATATTAAATACAAGAACATAAGGGGCCTGTGACATGCAGATGTGTTATTATTGCTGCACTGACGCAGATTCACAAAGACTCCCGTCCCAGCGTATTACCAGTATATTACCAGAGTATTACCAGTATATTACCAGCGTATTAACGGTATATTACCAGCATATTACCAGCGTATTACCAGCGTATTACCAGCATATTAAATACAAGAACATAAGGGACCTGTGACATGCAGATGTGTTATTATTGCTGCACTGACGTAGATTCACAAAGACTCCCGTCCCAGCGTATTACCAGTATATTACCAGAGTATTTTACCAGTATATTACCAGCGTATTACCAGTATATTACCAGCGTATTACCAGCATATTAAATACAAGAACATAAGGGGCCTGTGACATGCAGATGTGTTATTATTGCTGCACTGACGCAGATTCACAAAGACTCCCGTCCCAGCGTATTCCCAGCATATTACCAGAGTATTACCAGCATATTACCAGCATATTACCAGCGTATTACCAGTATATTACCAGAGTATTACCAGTATATTACCAGCGTATTACCAGCGTATTACCAGTATATTACCAGCGTATTACCAGTATATTACCAGCATATTACCAGCATATTAAATACAAGAACATAAGGGGCCTGTGACATGCAGATGTGTTATTATTGCTGCACTGACGTAGATTCACAAAGACTCCCGTCCCAGCGTATTACCAGTATATTACCAGAGTATTACCAGTATATTACCAGCGTATTACCAGTATATTACCAGCATATTAAATACAAGAACATAAGGGGCCTGTGACATGCAGATGTGTTATTATTGCTGCACTGACGCAGATTCACAAAGACTCCCGTCCCAGCGTATTCCCAGCATATTACCAGAGTATTACCAGTATATTACCAGCATATTACCAGCGTATTACCAGCGTATTACCAGCATATTAAATACAAGAACATAAGGGACCTGTGACATGCAGATGTGTTATTATTGCTGCACTGACGTAGATTCACAAAGACTCCCGTCCCAGCGTATTACCAGTATATTACCAGAGTATTTTACCAGTATATTACCAGCGTATTACCAGTATATTACCAGCGTATTACCAGCATATTAAATACAAGAACATAAGGGGCCTGTGACATGCAGATGTGTTATTATTGCTGCACTGACGCAGATTCACAAAGACTCCCGTCCCAGCGTATTACCAGTATATTACCAGAGTATTACCAGTATATTACCAGCGTATTACCAGTATATTACCAGCATATTAAATACAAGAACATAAGGGGCCTGTGACATGCAGATGTGTTATTATTGCTGCACTGACGCAGATTCACAAAGACTCCCGTCCCAGCGTATTCCCAGCATATTACCAGAGTATTACCAGCATATTACCAGCATATTACCAGCGTATTACCAGTATATTACCAGAGTATTACCAGTATATTACCAGCGTATTACCAGCGTATTACCAGTATATTACCAGCGTATTACCAGTATATTACCAGCATATTACCAGCATATTAAATACAAGAACATAAGGGGCCTGTGACATGCAGATGTGTTATTATTGCTGCACTGACGCAGATTCACAAAGACTCCCGTCCCAGCGTATTACCAGTATATTACCAGAGTATTACCAGTATATTACCAGCGTATTACCAGTATATTACCAGAGTATTACCAGTATATTACCAGCGTATTAACGGTATATTACCAGCATATTACCAGCGTATTACCAGCGTATTACCAGCATATTAAATACAAGAACATAAGGGACCTGTGACATGCAGATGTGTTATTATTGCTGCACTGACGCAGATTCACAAAGACTCCCGTCCCAGCGTATTACCAATATATTACCAGTATATTACCAGTATATTACCAGAGTATTTTACCAGTATATTACCAGCGTATTACCAGTATATTACCAGCGTATTACCAGCATATTAAATACAAGAACATAAGGGGCCTGTGACATGCAGATGTGTTATTATTGCTGCACTGACGCAGATTCACAAAGACTCCCGTCCCAGCGTATTACCAATATATTACCAGAGTATTACCAGTATATTACCAGCGTATTACCAGTATATTACCAGAGTATTACCAGTATATTACCAGAGTATTACCAGTATATTACCAGAGTATTACCAGTATATTACCAGCGTATTACCAGTATATTACCAGAGTATTACCAGTATATTACCAGCGTATTACCAGTATATTACCAGCGTATTACCAGTATATTACCAGCGTATTACCAGCATATTAAATACAAGAACATAAGGGGCCTGTGACATGCAGATGTGTTATTATTGCTGCACTGACGCAGATTCACAAAGACTCCCGTCCCAGCATATTACCAGTATATTACCAGAGTATTACCAGTATATTACCAGCGTATTACAGTATATTACCAGCGTATTACCAGCATATTAAATACAAGAACATAAGGGGCCTGTGACATGCAGATGTGTTATTATTGCTGCACTGACGCAGATTCACAAAGACTCCCGTCCCAGCGTATTACCAGTATATTACCGGCGTATTACCAGTATATTACCAGTATATTACCAGTATATTACCAGTATATTACCAGAGTATTCCCAGCGTATTTCCAGAGTATTACCAGCGTATTACCAGAGTATTACCAGTATATTACCAGCGTATTACCAGTATACTACCAGAGTATTACCAGCGTATTACCAGTATATCACCAGCGTATTACCAGCGTATTACCAGTATATTACCAGCGTATTACCAGAGTATTACCAGCGTATTACCAGAGTATTACCAGCGTATTACCAGTATATTACCAGCGTATTACCTAGAGATGAGCGGGTTCGGTTCCTCGGAATCCGAACCCGCCCGAACTTCATGTTTTTTTACACGGGTCCGAGCGACTCGGATCTTCCCGCCTTGCTCGGTTAACCCGAGCGCGCCCGAACGTCATCATCCCGCTGTCGGATTCTCGCGAGGCTAGGATTCTATCGCGAGACTCGGATTCTATATAAGGAGCCGCGCGTCGCCGCCATTTTCACACGTGCATTGAGATTGATAGGGAGAGGACGTTGCTGGCGTCCTCTCCGTTTATAGAGAGTGAGACTAGAGTAGAGAGAGACACAGTAGTAATTTTGGGGAGCATTAGGAGGAGTACTTTAGGAGGAGTACTACTACTTGCTGAAGTGATAGATAGATAGTGTGACTGTATAATGTATATCTGACTTGTGGGGGAGACACTGACAGTGGGGAGCAGTTAGAGTCTGAGAGCAGGACTCAGGAGTACATATAACGTACAGTGCACACTTTTGCTGCCAGAGTGCCACACTGCCATTGTGACCACACTGACCACCAGTATAATATATATTGTGATTGTCTGCTTAGGAGTACTACTTGCAAGTTGCTGATAGTGTGACCAGTGACCTGACCACCAGTTTATAATAATCACCACCAGTTTAATATATATAATATATATATATAATTGTATATAATATATATATAATATTGTATACCACCTACCCGTGGTTTTTCTTCTTGATACATACTACTATAGTAGCTTACTGTAGCAGTCTGCGGTGCTGCTGAGCTGACAGTGTCCAGCAGGTCCGTCATCAGTCATTACATAATAAATATATATTATATACCTGTCCGGCTGCAGTACTAGTGATATTATATATATATATATATATATTGATTTCATCTCATTATCATCCAGTCTATATTAGCAGCAGACACAGTACGGTAGTCCACGGCTGTAGCTACCTCTGTGTCGGCAGTCGCTGGTCCATCCATAATTGTATACCACCTACCCTTGTTTTTTTTTTTTTCTTTCTTCTTGATACATACTACTATAGTAGCTTACTGTAGCAGTCTGCGGTGCTGCTGAGCTGACAGTGTCCAGCAGGTCCGTCATCAGTCATTAGTACATAATAAATATATATTATATACCTGTCCGGCTGCAGTACTAGTGTGATATTATATATATATATATTGATTTCATCTCATTATCATCCAGTCTATATTAGCAGCAGACACAGTACGGTAGTCCACGGCTGTAGCTACCTCTGTGTCGGCAGTCGCTGGTCCATCCATAATTGTATACCACCTACCCGTGGTTTTTTTTTTTCTTTCTTCTTGATACATACTACTATAGTAGCTTACTGTAGCAGTCTGCGGTGCTGCTGAGCTGACAGTGTCCAGCAGGTCCGTCATCAGTCATTAGTACATAATAAATATATATTATATACCTGTCCGGCTGCAGTACTAGTGTGATATTATATATATATATATTGATTTCATCTCATTATCATCCAGTCTATATTAGCAGCAGACACAGTACGGTAGTCCACGGCTGTAGCTACCTCTGTGTCTTTTAGTTGTGCCTATTAAAATATGGAGAACAAAAATGTTGAGGTTCCAAAATTAGGGAAAGATCAAGATCCACTTCCACCTCGTGCTGAAGCTGCTGCCACTAGTCATGGCCGAGACGATGAAATGCCAGCAACGTCGTCTGCCAAGGCCGATGCCCAATGTCATAGTACAGAGCATGTAAAATCCAAAACACCAAATATCAGTAAAAAAAGGACTCCAAAATCTAAAATAAAATTGTCGGAGGAGAAGCGTAAACTTGCCAATATGCCATTTACCACACGGAGTGGCAAGGAATGGCTGAGGCCCTGGCCTATGTTCATGGCTAGTGGTTCAGCTTCACATGAGGATGGAAGCACTCAGCCTCTCGCTAGAAAACTGAAAAGACTCAAGCTGGCAAAAGCACCGCAAAGAACTGTGCGTTCTTCCAAATCCCAAATCCACAAGGAGAGTCCAATTGTGTCGGTTGCGATGCCTGACCTTCCCAACACTGGACGTGAAGAGCATGCGCCTTCCACCATTTGCACGCCCCCTGCAAGTGCTGGAAGGAGCACCCGCAGTCCAGTTCCTGATAGTCAGATTGAAGATGTCAGTGTTGAAGTACACCAGGATGAGGAGGATATGGGTGTTGCTGGCGCTGGGGAGGAAATTGACAAGGAGGATTCTGATGGTGAGGTGGTTTGTTTAAGTCAGGCACCCGGGGAGACACCTGTTGTCCGTGGGAGGAATAGGGCCGTTGACATGCCTGGTGAAAATACCAAAAAAATCAGCTCTTCGGTGTGGAAGTATTTCACCAGAAATGCGGACAACATTTGTCAAGCCGTGTGTTGCCTTTGTCAAGCTGTAATAAGTAGGGGTAAGGACGTTAACCACCTCGGAACATCCTCCCTTATACGTCACCTGCAGCGCATTCATAATAAGTCAGTGACAAGTTCAAAAACTTTGGGCGACAGCGGAAGCAGTCCACTGACCAGTAAATCCCTTCCTCTTGTAACCAAGCTCACGCAAACCACCCCACCAACTCCCTCAGTGTCAATTTCCTCCTTCCCCAGGAATGCCAATAGTCCTGCAGGCCATGTCACTGGCAATTCTGACGAGTCCTCTCCTGCCTGGGATTCCTCCGATGCATCCTTGCGTGTAACGCCTACTGCTGCTGGCGCTGCTGTTGTTGCTGCTGGGAGTCGATGGTCATCCCAGAGGGGAAGTCGTACTCGTAAGACCACTTTTACTACTTCCACCAAGCAATTGACTGTCCAACAGTCCTTTGCGAGGAAGATGAAATATCACAGCAGTCATCCTGCTGCAAAGCGGATAACTGAGGCCTTGGCATCCTGGGTGGTGAGAAACGTGGTTCCGGTATCCATCATTACTGCAGAGCCAACTAGAGACTCCCCGGTACCAAATACCATCTAGGTTCCATTTCTCTAGGCAGGCGATACCGAAAATGTACACAGACCTCAGAAAAAGAGTCACCAGTGTCCTAAAAAATGCAGCTGTACCCAATGTCCACTTAACCACGGACATGTGGACAAGTGGAGCAGGGCAGGGTCAGGACTATATGACTGTGACAGCCCACTGGGTAGATGTATGGACTCCCGCCGCAAGAACAGCAGCGGCGGCACCAGTAGCAGCATCTCGCAAACGCCAACTCTTTCCTAGGCAGGCTACGCTTTGTATCACCGGTTTCCAGAATACGCACACAGCTGAAAACCTCTTACGGCAACTGAGGAAGATCATCGCGGAATGGCTTACCCCAATTGGACTCTCCTGTGGATTTGTGGCATCGGACAACGCCAGCAATATTGTGTGTGCATTAAATATGGGCAAATTCCAGCACGTCCCATGTTTTGCACATACCTTGAATTTGGTGGTGCAGAATTTTTTAAAAAACGAGAGGGGCGTGCAAGAGATGCTGTCGGTGGCCAGAAGAATTGCGGGACACTTTCGGCGTACAGGCACCACGTACAGAAAACTGGAGCACCACCAAAAACGCCTGAACCTGCCCTGCCATCATCTGAAGCAAGAAGTGGTAACGAGGTGGAATTCAACCCTCTATATGCTTCAGAGGTTGGAGGAGCAGCAAAAGGCCATTCAAGCCTATACAATTGAGCACGATATAGGAGGTGGAATGTACCTGTCTCAAGCGCAGTGGAGAATGATTTCAACGTTGTGCAAGGTTCTGCAACCTTTTGAACTTGCCACACGTGAAGTCAGTTCAGACACTGCCAGCCTGAGTCAGGTCATTCCCCTCATCAGGCTTTTGCAGAAGAAGCTGGAGGCATTGAAGGAGGAGCTAAAAGGGAGCGATTCCGCTAGGCATGTGGGACTTGTGGATGCAGCCCTTAATTCGCTTAACAAGGATTCACGGGTGGTCAATCTGTTGAAATCAGAGCACTACATTTTGGCCACCGTGCTCGATCCTAGATTTAAAACCTACCTTGGATCTCTCTTTCCGGCAGACACAAGTCTGCTGGGGTTCAAAGACCTGCTGGTGACAAAATTGTCAAGTCAAGCGGAACGCGACCTGTCAACATCTCCTCCTTCACATTCTCCCGCAACTGGGGGTGCGAGGAAAAGGCTCAGAATTCCGAGCCCACCCGCTGGCGGTGATGCAGGGCAGTCTGGAGCGACTGCTGATGCTGACATCTGGTCCGGACTGAAGGACCTGACAACGATTACGGACATGTCGTCTACTGTCACTGCATATGATTCTGTCACCATTGAAAGAATGGTGGAGGATTATATGAGTGACCGCATCCAAGTAGGCACGTCAGACAGTCCGTACTTATACTGGCAGGAAAAAGAGGCAATTTGGAGGCCCTTGCACAAACTGGCTTTATTCTACCTAAGTTGCCCTCCCACAAGTGTGTACTCCGAAAGAGTGTTTAGTGCCGCCGCTCACCTTGTCAGCAATCGGCGTACGAGGTTACTTCCAGAAAATGTGGAGAAGATGATGTTCATTAAAATTAATTATAATCAATTCCTCCGTGGAGACATTGACCAGCAGCAATTGCCTCCACAAAGTACACAGGGAGCTGAGATGGTGGATTCCAGTGGGGACGAATTGATAATCTGTGAGGAGCGGGATGTACACGGTGATATATCGGAGGATGATGATGAGGTGGACATCTTGCCTCTGTAGAGCCAGTTTGTGCAAGGAGAGATTAATTGCTTCTTTTTCGGTGGGGGTCCAAACCAACCCGTCATTTCAGTCACAGTCGTGTGGCAGACCCTGTCACTGAAATGATGGGTTGGTTAAAGTGTGCATGTCCTGTTTATACAACATAAGGGTGGGTGGGAGGGCCCAAGGACAATTCCATCTTGCACCTCTTTTTTCTTTCATTTTTATTTGCGTCATGTGCTGTTTGGGGAGTGTTTTTTGGAAGGGACATCCTGCGTGACACTGCAGTGCCACTCCTAGATGGGCCCGGTGTTTGTGTCGGCCACTAGGGTCGCTTATCTTACTCACACAGCTACCTCATTGCGCCTCTTTTTTTCTTCTTTGCGTCATGTGCTGTTTGGGGAGTGTTTTTTGGAAGGGCCATCCTGCGTGACACTGCAGTATCACTCCTAGATGGGCCCGGTGTTTGTGTCGGCCACTAGGGTCGCTAATCTTACTCACACAGCTACCTCATTGCGCCTCTTTTTTTCTTCTTTGCGTCATGTGCTGTTTGGGGAGTGTTTTTTGGAAGGGCCATCCTGCGTGACACTGCAGTGCCACTCCTAGATGGGCCCGGTGTTTGTGTCGGCCACTAGGGTCGCTTATCTTACTCACACAGCTACCTCATTGCGCCTCTTTTTTTCTTTGCGTCATGTGCTGTTTGGGGAGTGTTTTTTGGAAGGGCCATCCTGCGTGACACTGCAGTGCCACTCCTAGATGGGCCCGGTGTTTGTGTCGGCCACTAGGGTCGCTTATCTTACTCACACAGCTACCTCATTGCGCCTCTTTTTTTCTTTGCGTCATGTGCTGTTTGGGGAGTGTTTTTTGGAAGGGCCATCCTGCGTGACACTGCAGTGCCACTCCTAGATGGGCCCGGTGTTTGTGTCGGCCACTAGGGTCGCTTAGCTTAGTCACCCAGCGACCTCTGTGCAAATTTTAGGACTAAAAATAATATTATGAGGTGTGAGGTATTCAGAATAGACTGAAAATGAGTGGAAATTATGGATTTTGAGGTTAATAATACTTTGGGATCAAAATGACCCCCAAATTCTATGATTTAAGCTGTTTTTTAGTGTTTTTTGAAAAAAACACCCGAATCCAAAACACACCCGAATCCGACAAAAAAAATTTGGTGAGGTTTTGCCAAAACGCGGTCGAACCCAAAACACGGCCGCGGAACCGAACCCAAAACCAAAACACAAAACCCGAAAAATTTCAACTGCACATCTCTAGTATTACCAGAGAATTACCAGCGTATTACCAGAGTATTACCAGTATATTACCAGCGTATTACCAGTGTATTACCAGTGTATTACCAGCGTATTACCAGCGTATTTCCAGAGTATTACCAGCGTATTACCAGAGTATTACCAGTATATTATCAGCATATTACCAGTGTATTACCAGTATATTACCAGCGTATTACCAGCGTATTACCAGCGTATTACCAGAGTATTACAAGAGTATTACCAGTATATTACCAGTGTATTACCAGCGTATTACCAGTATATTACCAGCGTATTACCAGAGTATTACCAGAGTATTACCAGTATATTAACAGTATATTACCAGCGTATTACCAGTGTATTACCAGTATATTACCAGCGTATTACCAGAGTATTACCAGAGTATTACCAGTGTATTACCAGTATATTACCAGCGTATTACCAGTATATTACCAGTATATTACCAGCGTATTACCAGCATATTACCAGAGTATTACCAGAGTATTACCTGTGTATTACCTGTGTATTACCAGAGTATTACCAGCGTATTACCAGAATATTACCAGCGTATTACCAGAGTATTACCAGTATATTACCAGTATATTACCAGTGTATTACCAGTGTATTACCAGTATATTACCAGTATATTACCAGAGTATTACCAGAGTATTACCAGCGTATTACCAGTATATTACCAGCGTATTACCAGTATATTACCAGAGTATTACCAGTATATTACCAGCGTATTACCAGTATATTACCAGCGTATTACCAGCATATTAAATACAAGAACATAAGGGGCCTGTGACATGCAGATGTGTTATTATTGCTGCACTGACGCAGATTCACAAAGACTCCCGTCCCAGCGTATTACCAGTATATTACCAGCGCATTATCAGTATATTACCAGTATATTACCAGAGTATTACCAGTATATTACCAGCGTATTACCAGTATATTACCAGCATATTACCAGCATATTAAATACAAGAACATAAGGGGCCTGTGACATGCAGATGTGTTATTATTGCTGCACTGACGCAGATTCACAAAGACTCCCGTCCCAGCGTATTACCAGTATATTACCAGAGTATTACCAGTATATTACCAGCGTATTACCAGTATATTACCAGCGTATTACCAGTATTTCTCTAACGTCCTAAGTGGATGCTGGGGACTCCGTCAGGACCATGGGGTTTAGCGGCTCCGCAGGAGACAGGGCACAATAATAAAAGCTTTAGGATCAGGTGGTGTGCACTGGCTCCTCCCCCTATGACCCTCCTCCAAGCCTCAGTTAGATTCTTGTGCCCGGCCGAGAAGGGTGCAATCTAGGTGGCTCTCCTGAGCTGCTTAGAATAAAAGTTTAAGTTAGGTTTTTTATTTTCAGTGAGTCCTGCTGGCAACAGGCTCACTGCTACGAGGGACTTAGGGGAGAGAAGTAAACTCACCTGCGTGCAGGATGGATTTGCTTCTTAGGCTACTGGACACCATTAGCTCCAGAGGGAGTCGGAACACAGGTCTCACCCTGGGGTTCGTCCCGGAGCCGTGCCGCCGACCCCCCTTGCAGATGCCGAAGTTGAAGAGGTCCAGAGGTCCAGAAACAGGCGGCAGAAGACTTTCAGTCTTCATAAGGTAGCGCACAGCACTGCAGCTGTGCGCCATTGTTGTCAGCACACTTCATACCAGCGGTCACTGAGGGTGCAGGGCGCTGGGGGGGGCGCCCTGGGCAGCAATGTATTATACCTTTTTTATGGCTAAAATACATCACATATAGCCCTTGAGGCTATATGGATGTATTTAACCCCTGCCAGATCTCACAAACTCCGGGAGAAGAGCCCGCCGTTTTAGGGGGCGGGGCCTATTCTCCTCAGCACACGGCGCCATTTTCCTGCTCAGCTCTGCTGTGAGGAAGGCTCCCAGGCTCTCCCCTGCACTGCACTACAGAAACAGGGTTAAAACAGAGAGGGGGGGCACTTATTTGGCGATATGATTACATATGTGAAAATGCTATAAGGGAAAACACTTGTATAAGGGGTTGTCCCTGTATAATTATAGCGTTTTTGGTGTGTGCTGGCAAACTCTCCCTCTGTCTCCCCAAAGGGCTAGTGGGGTCCTGTCCTCTATCAGAGCATTCCCTGTGTGTGTGCTGTGTGTCGGTACGTGTGTGTCGACATGTAGGAGGACGATGTTGGTGAGGAGGCGGAGCAAATTGCCTGTATTGGTGATGTCACTCTCTAGGGAGTCGACACCGGAATGGATGGCTTATTTAGGAATTACGTGATAATGTCAACACGATGCAAGGTCGGTTGACGACATGAGACGGCCGGCAAACAAATTAGTACCTGTCCAGGCGTCTCAGACACCGTCAGGGGCTTGTAAAAACGCCCATTTACCTCAGTTGGTCGACACAGACACAGACACGGACACTGACTTCAGTGTCGACGGTGAAGAAACAAACGTATTTTCCTTTAGGGCCACACGTTACATGTTAAGGGCAATGAAGGAGGTGGTACATATTTCTGATACTACAAGTACCACAAATAAGGGTATTATGTAGGGTGGGAATAATCTACTTGTAGTTTTTCCTGAATCAGATAAATTAAAGTGTGTGATGATACGTGGGTTTCCTCCGATAGAAAATTATTTGAGGTATACCCTTTCCCGCCAGAAGTGAGGGCGAGTTGGGAAACACACCTTAGGGTGGATAAGGCGCTCACACGCTTATAAAAACAAGTGGCGTTACCGTCTCCAGATACGGCCGCCCTCAAGGAGCCAGCTGATAGGAAGCTGAAAAATATCCTAAGAAGTATATACACACATACTGGTGTTATACTACGACCAGCAATCGCCTCAGCCTGGATGTGCAGCGCTGGGGGGGCTTGGTCGGATTTCCTGACTGAAAATATTGATACCCTTGACAGGAACAATATTTTATTGACTATAGAGCATTTTAAGGATGCATTTCTATATATGCGAGATGCACAGAGGGATATTTGCATTCTGGCATCAAGAGTAGATGTGATGTCCATATCTGCCAGACGATGTTTATAGACACGACAGTGGTCAGGTGATGCAGATTCCAGACGGCACATGGAAGTATTGCCGTATAAAGGGGCGGTCCATCGGACCTGGTGGCCATGGCAACAGCTGGAAAATCCACTTTTGTTACCCCAAGTCACATCTCAGCAGAAAAGGACACAGTCTTTTCAGTCTCAGTCCTTTCGTACCCATAAAGGCAGGCGGGCAAAAGGCCAGTCATATCTGCCCATGGTTAGAGGAAAGGGAAGAAGACTGCAGCAGGCAGCCCATTCCCAGGAACAGAAGTCCTCCACAGCTTCTGCCAAGTCCGCAGCATGACGCTGGGGCCATACAAGCGGACTCAGGTGCGGTGGGGGGTCATCTCAAGAGTTTCAGCACGCAGTGGGCTCACTCGCAAGTGGACTCCTGGATCCTACACGTAGTATCCCAGGTGTACATTGGAAATTCGAGACGTCTTCCCCTCACAAGTTCCTGAAGTCTGCTTTACCAACGTCTCCCTCCGACAGGGAGGCAGTATTGGGAAAAAATTCACAGGCTGTATTCCCAGCAGGTGATAATCAAAGTACCCCTCCTACAACAAGGGAAGGGGTATTATTCCACACTATATTGTGGTACTGAAGCCAAACGGCTCGGTGAGATCTAAAAGATTTGAACAATTACATACAAGGGTTCAAATCAAGATGGAGTCACTCAGAGCAGTGATAGCGAACCAGGACGATATGGTGTCACTGGATATCAGGGACGCTTACCTACATGTCCAAATTTTGCCCTTCTCACCAAGGGTATCTCAGGTTCGTGGTACAGAACTGTCACTATCAGTTCAGACGCTGCCGTTTGGATTGTCCACGGCACCCCGGGTCTTTACCATGGTAATGGCCGAAATGATGATTCTTCCTAAAAGAAATATGGACGCTTTCCTGATAAGGGCAAGGTCCAGAGAACAGTTGGCGGTCGGAGTAGCACTATCTCAAGTAGTTCTACGACAGCACGAGTGGATTCTAAATATTCCAAAATCGCAGCTTTTCTGACGACACGTCTAATGTTCCTAGGAATGATTCTGGACACAGTCCAGAAAAGGATGTTTTCTCCCGGAGAAGAAGGCCAGGGAGTTATCCGAGCTAGTCAGGAACCTCCTAAAACCAGGAAAGGTATCAGTGCATCATTGCACAAGGGTCCTGTGAAAAATGGTGGTTTCTTACAAAGCGATCCCATTCGGTAGATTTCACGCAAGAACCTTTCAGTGGAATCTGCTGGGAAAATGGTCCGGATCGCATCTTCAGATGCATCAGCGGATAACCCTGTCTCCAAGGACAAGGGTGTTTTCTTCTGCGGTGGCTGCAGAGTGCTCATCTATGAAAGGGCCGCAGATTCGACATTCAGGACTGGGTCCTGGTGACCACGGACGCCAGCCTGAGTGGCTGGGGAGCAGTCACACAAGGAAAAAATTTCCAGGGAGTGTGATCAAGTCTGGAGACTTCTCTCCACATAAATATACTGGAGCTAAGGGCAATTTACAAGGCTCTAAGCTTAGCAAGACCTCTGCTTCAAGGTCAGCCGGTATTGATCCAGTGGGACAACATCACGGCAGTCGCCCACGTAAACAGACAGGGCGGCACATGAAGCAGGAGGGAAATGGCAGAAACTGCAAGGATTCTTCGCTGGGCGAAAAATCATGTGATAACACTCTCATCAGTGTTAATTCCGGGAGTGGAAAACTGGGAAGCAGACTTCCTCAGCAGGCATAACCTCCACCCGGGAGAGTGGGGACTTCAGCGGGAAGTCTTCCACATGATTGTAAACCGTTGGGAAAAACCAAAGGTGGACATGATGGCGTCCCGCCTGAACAAAAAACTAGACAGATATTGCGCCAGGTCAAGGGACCCTCAGGCAATAGCGGTGGACGCTCTGGTAACACTGTGGGTGTACCAGTCAGGGTATGTGTTCCCTCCTATGCATCTCATACCAAAAGTACTGAGAATCATAAGAAGGAGATGAGTAAGAACGATACTCGTGGTTCCGGATGGGTCAAGAAGGACTTGGTACCCAGAACTTCAAGAGATGCTCACGGAAGAACCGTGGCCTCTACCTTTAAGAGAGGACCTGCTCCAGCAGGGGCCTTGTCTGTTCCAAGACTTACCGCGGCTGCGTTTGACGGCATGGCAGTTGAACGCCGGATCCTGAAAGGGCATTCCAGATGAAGTCATCCCTACCCTGGTCGAAGCCAGGAAGGATGTAACCGCAAAACATTTTCACCGCATTTGGCGAAAATATGTTGCGTGGTGTGAGGCCAAGAAGGTCCCTACAGAGGAATTCCAACTGGGTCGTTTCCTACATTTCCTGAAAACAGGACTGTCTATGGGCCTAAAATTAGGGTCCATTAAGGTTCAAATTTCGACCCTGTCGAATTTCTTCCAGAAAGAACTGGCTTCAGTGCCTGAAGTTCAGACGTTTGTAAAAGGGGTACTGCATATACAGCCTCCTTTGGTGCCCCCAGTGGCACCTTGGGATCTCAATGTTGTTTTGAGTTTCCTAAAGTCACATTGGTTTGATCCACTCACCACTGTGGAATTAAAATATTTCACATGGAAGGTGAAGATTCTATTAGCCCTGGCTTCAGCCAGGCGTGTGTCAGAATGGGCGGCTTTATCATATAAAAGCCCTTACTTAATTTTTCATTCTGACAGGGCAGAATTGAGGACTCGTCCTCAATTTCTCCTTAAGGTGTTTTCTGTTTTTCACATGAACCAACCTATTGTGGTACCTGCGGCTACTAGGGACTTGGAGGACTCCAAGTTACTTGACGTTGTCAGGGCCCTGAAAATATATGTTTCCAGGACGACTGGAGTCAGAAAATCTGACTCGCTGTTTAGCCTGTATGCACCCAACAAGATGGGTGTTCCTGCTTCTAAGCAGACGATTGCTCGCTGGATTTGTAGTACAATTCAGCTTGCACATTCTGTGGCAGGCTTGCCACAGCCAAAATCAGTAAAAGCCCATTCCACAAGGAAGTGGGCTCATCTTGGGCGGCTGCCCGAGGGGTCTCGGCTTTACAACTTTGCCAAGATGCTACTTGGTCAGGGGCACACCCTGACTGAGGAGGACCTGGAGTTCTCTCATTCAGTGCTGCAGAGTCATCCGCACTCTCCCGCCCGTTTGGGAGCTTTGGTATAATCCCCATGGTCCTGACGGAGTCCCCAGCATCCACTTAGGACGTTAGAGAAAATAAGAATTTACTTACCGATAATTCTATTTCTCGTAGTCCGTAGTGGATGCTGGGCGCCCATCCCAAGTGCGGATTGTCTGCAATACTTGTACATAGTTATTGTTACAAAAATCGGGTTATTCTTGTTGTGAGCCATCTTTGCAGAGGCTCCTTCGTTGTTATCATACTGTTAACTGGGTTCAGATCACAGGTTGTACGGTGTGATTGGTGTGGCTGGTATGAGTCTTACCCGGGATTCAATATCCTTCCTTATTATGCACGCTCGTCCGGGCACAGTATCCTAACTGAGGCTTGGAGGAGGGTCATAGGGGGAGGAGCCAGTGCACACCACCTGATCCTAAAGCTTTTACTATTGTGCCCTGTCTCCTGCGGAGCCGCTAAACCCCATGGTCCTGACGGAGTCCCCAGCATCCACTACGGACTACGAGAAATAGAATTATCGGTAAGTAAATTCTTATTATTACCAGAGTATTACCAGTATATTACCAGCGTATTACCAGTATATTACCAGAGTATTACCAGTATATTACCAGCGTATTACCAGTATATTACCAGCGTATTACCAGCATATTAAATACAAGAACATAAGGGGCCTGTGACATGCAGATGTGTTATTATTGCTGCACTGACGCAGATTCACAAAGACTCCCGTCCCAGCGTATTACCAGTATATTACCAGAGTATTACCAGTATATTACCAGCGTATTACCAGTATATTACCAGCGTATTACCAGTATATTACCAGAGTATTACCAGTATATTACCAGCGTATTACCAGTATATTACCAGCGTATTACCAGCGTATTACCAGTATATTACCAGCGTATTACCATTATATTACCAGTATATTACCAGCGTATTACCATTATATTACCAGTATATTACCAGCGTATTACCAGTATATTACCAGCGTATTACCAGTATATTACCAGCGTATTACCAGTATATTACCAGCATATTACCAGTATATTACCAGCGTATTACCAGCACATTAAATACAAGAACATAAGGGGCCTGTGACATGCAGATGTGTTATTATTGCTGCACTGACGCAGATTCACAAAGACTCCCGTCCCAGCGTATTACCAGTATATTACCAGAGTATTACCAGTATATTACCAGTATATTACCAGCGTATTACCAGTATATTACCAGCATATTACCAGAGTATTACCAGTATATTACCAGCGTATTACCAGTATATTACCAGAGTATTACCAGTATATTACCAGAATATTACCAGCGTATTACAGTATATTACCAGAGTATTACCAGTATATTACCAGCGTATTACAGTATATTACCAGTATATTACCAGAGTATTACCAGTATATTACCAGCGTATTACCAGTATATTACCAGCTTATTACCAGTATATTACCAGCGTATTACCAGTATATTACCAGAATATTACCAGCGTATTACAGTATATTACCAGCGTATTACCAGTATATTACCAGAGTATTACCAGTATATTACCAGCGTATTACAGTATATTACCAGCTTATTACCAGTATATTACCAGAGTATTACCAGTATATTACCAGCGTATTACAGTATATTACCAGAGTATTACCAGTATATTACCAGCGTATTACAGTATATTACCAGCGTATTACCAGTATATTACCAGCATATTACCAGTATATTACCAGCGTATTACCAGCACATTAAATACAAGAACATAAGGGGCCTGTGACATGCAGATGTGTTATTATTGCTGCACTGACGCAGATTCACAAAGACTCCTGTCCCAGCGTATTACCAGAGTATTACCAGAGTATTACCAGTATATTACCAGCGTATTACCAGTATATTACCAGCGTATTACCAGCATATTAAATACAAGAACATAAGGGGCCTGTGACATGCAGATGTGTTATTATTGCTGCACTGACGCAGATTCACAAAGACTCCCGTCCCAGCGTATTACCAGTATATTACCAGAGTATTACCAGTATATTACCAGAGTATTACCAGTATATTACCAGCGTATTACCAGTATATTACCAGCGTATTACCAGCATATTAAATACAAGAACATAAGGGGCCTGTGACATGCAGATGTGTTATTATTGCTGCACTGACGCAGATTCACAAAGACTCCTGTCCCAGCGTATTACCAGAGTATTACCAGAGTATTACCAGTATATTACCAGCGTATTACCAGTATATTACCAGCGTATTACCAGCATATTAAATACAAGAACATAAGGGGCCTGTGACATGCAGATGTGTTATTATTGCTGCACTGACGCAGATTCACAAAGACTCCTGTCCCAGCGTATTACCAGAGTATTACCAGAGTATGACCAGTATATTACCAGCGTATTACCAGTATATTACCAGCGTATTACCAGCATATTAAATACAAGAACATAAGAGGTCTGTGACATGCAGATGTGTTATTATTGCTGCACTGACGCAGATTCACAAAGACTCCTGTCCCAGCGTATTACCAGAGTATTACCAGTATATTACCAGCATATTACCAGTATATTACCAGCGTATTACAGTATATTACCAGCGTATTACCAGTATATTAAATACAAGAACATAAGGGGCCTGTGACATGCAGATGTGTTATTATTGCTGCACTGACGCAGATTCACAAAGACTCCCGTCCCAGCGTATTACCAGTATATTACCAGAGTATTACCAGTATATTACCAGCGTATTAACGGTATATTACCAGCGTATTACCAGCATATTAAATACAAGAACATAAGGGGCCTGTGACATGCAGATGTGTTATTATTGCTGCACTGACGCAGATTCACAAAGACTCCCGTCCCAGCGTATTACCAGTATATTACCAGAGTATTACCAGTATATTACCAGAGTATTACCAGTATATTACCAGAGTATTACCAGTATATTACCAGAGTATTACCAGTATATTACCAGAGCATTACCAGCGTATTACCAGTATATTACCAGAGTATTACCAGTGTATTACCAGCGTATTACCAGTATATTACCAGCGTATTACCAGCATATTAAATACAAGAACATAAGGGGCCTGTGACATGCAGATGTGTTATTATTGCTGCACTGACGCAGATTCACAAAGACTCCTGTCCCAGCGTATTACCAGAGTATTACCAGAGTATTACCAGTATATTACCAGCGTATTACCAGTATATTACCAGCGTATTACCAGCATATTAAATACAAGAACATAAGGGGCCTGTGACATGCAGATGTGTTATTATTGCTGCACTGACGCAGATTCACAAAGACTCCCGTCCCAGCGTATTACCAGTATATTACCAGAATATTACCAGTATATTACCAGCGTATTACCAGTATATTACCAGCGTATTACCAGTATATTACCAGCGTATTACCAGCATATTAAATACAAGAACATAAGGGGCCTGTGACATGCAGATGTGTTATTATTGCTGCACTGACGCAGATTCACAAAGACTCCTGTCCCAGCGTATTACCAGAGTATTACCAGTATATTACCAGCATATTACCAGTATATTACCAGCTTATTACCAGTATATTACCAGCGTATTACCAGTATATTAAATACAAGAACATAAGGGGCCTGTGACATGCAGATGTGTTATTATTGCTGCACTGACGCAGATTCACAAAGACTCCCGTCCCAGCGTATTACCAGTAGGAGAGAGAATTGACAGCATAGGAAAGGAATGAGTTAAACATCTTGTGAGGGGTGGACCTAGCTGGAAGGAAAGTACAGCCCTTTGGGAAAAGGGGAGGGTTAGTATATATAGGGAAGGATAGACATTTTGTCTCTCTCTTGTTGGTGAAATTGCCTTTGAGTGGGTGAGTGCTGCATGGCAGGCTTCCCAACTTTTACTGTGTTTCCCCTGGGGCTCATTAACTTTATTTTAACACCCTCCTCTGCATTCCCCCTCTACAATTCACCTAGGCCTCCACGGGCTCGAGCAGGGCCGCGGTGCAGCAGCCCGGGTCAGCTTTGTCGCTGGGTTCCAGGCCGGCTTTGCCGGAAGGGACTTGAGCGGCAAGATGGGCCAGCAGTGCGTCCCGGCCGCCCGGAGGTGGAAGGGCGGCTGCCCACACCTCCGAGCGCGGCGGGTGATTAGTGGGAGGCGGGCGACCGCGGGCGCGCGCATGCGCGCCGCTGTGGGCGCCCGTCCGTGGAGCCGCACGGGGCTCATATTCAGCTCCCTGGGTACTTTACAAGGTGGAGGGGCCAGAAGGGAGTCGGCTGCTAGCCGCCCGAGGTCTGTCACTGGGCCTCGCGCGCCGGATCTGCAAGGGGATGCGGCCGGCCGGGAAGCAGTGGGACGCGCGCACGAGGTGCGCGCGCACCCACGCTCGCTTCCGGCGTCGCCGTTCGCGCGCAGCGGCGGCGCCAGCCTCCCGGTCTCCCCAGCTTGCTCCCCTGCAGCCGGAGTCCGGCGGGGGGCGGGGGGGGAGGAGAGGTACGAGGGTGGTTCCCTCAGAATAATATAAGAAGGGCTCTGCAGGGAGGGATGACCAGGGGGAACACGGGGGGTTAGAGGCACCAGGAGGCGGCGCCGTTTGTGCGCGCGCGTGCGCGCGCAGCGGCGCCGCACATCTCTCTGTCTCCCCAACTCGCTCCCCTGGAGCCAGATGCCAGTGGCTTGCGGGGGAGGAGGGGGGGCAGGGAAGGGGTGGGGGGCCGCAGGGCTGCTTTCGGGCGCTAACAGGTCCCTCCTAGCGGGCGGAGTTGGCTCCGATCTGCGGGGGGTTCGGAGAGCGACAGCAGCGTTGGCGCCGACGGCCAGTCCCTCGGTAGAGACGGGCGCCCCCCCCTTTTTTCCCCGCCAAGGCGGACGGATCGGCAGACGTTGGCCCCCTGGTGACGCCGTCGGGCGTCATGCGCGTAGGCGCGCGCGGGCCCCGGCTGGGGGCACCGGGGAGCCGGCGCCGTGGTTCGGGCCAGTAAGAGCCCCTCCGGAACTCTGGCGTTGGCTCTGGCCAAGGTGGGCGCGGCATTACGGCCGCTGGCTGCGGCTACATCACCGGGGGTAGCGGCAAGCTCCGACGCGGCCGCGATGGAAGGCGGGTCCGGAAGGCGGTCAGCTTCAGCGGCGCGCCGAATTGCCACGCCTGCAGGGAGCTCGGAGAGGCCGCCGCAGACCTGGAGCACTGTCCGGAACAGGACGGGCAGGGACGCGCTGCGGGGACAACCCCCTCACGAGTTGATCGGCATGCGCCGCAGTTGTTTCCTGTGTCTTTCGCCCCTTTTCTCTCCTGCAGGGGATCGCGGCGAAGTGGAGATGGTGGAGTACGAGTAAGAAGACGTCGGTTCTGCCACGCCGGAGGATTCCGTGTCGGTGCAGTCGACGGGTTCAGGTGAGGTGTTACAGTCGGTAGCGGGCTCATCCACGAGTCCCAGTTCTCGCAGCTTTTCCTCTTCCTCCTTTTCCTCTGCTCTGTCGTCGCAGGCGTCCGAAGTCAGTAGCGCGACTAGGGCGAGGAATCAGACGACTAAATTCGCCAAAAGGGCGGCGGGGCAGCTGGGAGCTTGAAGAGGCGTAAGCGGATTAGGGAGGATGCTCGCAGGGCCAAGAAACGCAGCGATTTGCACGGGTTTGTTCGCTGCGACTACACTGCAGTGATGCGGGGCCTGCGGGATAGCGGCCGTAGGAAGATTCGCAGTGGGACTTCGTGCATGTGTTCGTCTGTACGAAGGAAGCGAAGAAGGAGTATAGATCGGCGGCTGCAAAGAGGGACATCGGGGCCGAGGCCTTCCGTACCTTCGATAACTGGCTGGCCGGTTTTTGGGTCTTCGCGGCGTGTTACCTGGAAGATAGGCCGGTCGAGCACAGGAAAGTGATTCGGTACATGCTTCTCATACATGACTTGCAGCGCACTTCTTCGGGATCGGAATGGCGTAGGTAGAAGCAGGATGGTTAGCGGGTCATGGGCTTTGGGTTCAAGGACGGCTAGGTCTGGCTCAAAGTCACTCTGGCTTCACAGCAGACGGAGGAGCCCCGGAAGCCGGGGGCGGACGGGCACCACCGCGCAGGGTCGTCCGCCCAGGGGTAAGGCGCGGACGGCGGATCGGCCAAATCCAGCCTCCTCCTGCTTCAAAGGCAGTCGTCAAGGTACCCGGGGTAAGCAAACTTATCCCAGGCAGGCCGCTGGCGGGAGCGCTCCACAGAGCTCCAACGCCAATTGCTTTAGAAACGATGGGCAAGGGGTTAAATTGGTATCCGAATAGGGCGGATGCAAAATTTCTGTTTTCCGGTTTTAGTTTTGTTTTCGCGTGCCTGTTGCGAGCTAGGCGTCGGTTCGGGCCCAGTGGATACGGAGGTCATCTCTCCAGTGGGGGTGGTTCCGAGGAAGATTCCGGGCGCTTTTCGGCTTATTCAACATCTTTCTTACCCATCGGGGACGGCGGTCAATGACGTGAGGCCGCCGGATCATGGTTCGGTGGTTTATCAGTCGTTTGACGAGGCATTGGCGCTGGTCCGCAGTTACGGGACTGGGGCACTCATGGCTAAGATTGAGGTTGAGTCCGCTTTTCGGTTGCTGCCGTTATGTCCGGACTCATTCCGTTATGGGGTTTCGGATCGGAGCGGAGTATTTCATCGGCAACGGTTTGCCGAGGGGGTGTTCCGTTTCATGCTCGTTTTCGAACGGTTTAGCATGTTTCTACACTGGTGCGTGGAGTCTTCGCCAAGGGGTCATGGGGTCGCCCATTACCTCAATGACTTCCTGTGTGTGGGGCGGCACATTCAGCACGGTGCGGCGACTTGCTGGTCGGCATCCGAGCCCTGTTTTTCCACTTCGGCGTTTCAGTGGACGAGGAGAAAACTGAGGGACCGTCCTCCTGTCTGTCCTTTTGGGGATCGATTTCGACACAGCGGCAGGATCGGGTCGGCTGCATCGGGACAAGGTGGTGAAGCTCCGCGAAGATAGTGGCCGGTTCGAAGGGTCGCGTAAGATCACACTGCCGGAAGCTGGAAAGGGTGACTGCGGGGTGTGCCAGACCACATCATTTCGTGCGATGATCCTCCGAGATTAAAGGGGATGGAGCAATATGGGCCTCATTCCTGGAGGATTTCAACGGGGGTGTATATGGCAGGCTCCAACGGTGGTCAGCACTAGGCTGCAGTTGTTCACCGACGCGGCTGGGGCCTCTGGATACGGATGTTATCGGGAGGGATCTTGGTGCGCGGCTTCGTGGTCGGCATCGCGAAGGCGTAACCAGGGACCTTTTGCTTCTGGAGTTTTTTCCCCATTATTGGGGCGCTGGAGGTTTGGGGCGAACGGCTGGCTCCTCGCAGCATCTTGTTTAGATGTGACAATCTGGGCGTTGGCGCATGCGATAAATAACAAGGGGGCGAAGTCGCTGTCATTCTGCGGGTGCTGGGACAGTTGCTGTAGACATGCCTACATCGGAACGTGTGGTTCCGCGCGCAACATGTGCCTGGGCTGGAGAACGGAATTGCCGACGCTCTGTCACGAGGGCAGTGGGAAAGTTTTTGTTTGTTGGCACCGGAGGCCGACGAACATGGTGTTCAGTTTCCCGGTTATGTTGGGAGGTGATCGGGACGGATTGGAGGGTCTTGCGTTGCGGTCAGTCGCGCCAGCCACGCTTAAGCCGCAAGCTTGGAGCGAGTAGGAGGAGTTTGTTTAAGGACGAATTCAGCAAGGTAAGAGCGGGCATCGGAGGATGCTTTCTTTTATTTGGCAGCTGTATGTTTCGGGTAGGTCCAGAGCGGTGGTATCCCGATACTTGGCCAGGATTTCGTTTTTCAGCAGAATAAAGGGCGTCCCCGACGTGGCTAAGAGCGGGATTCTGTTGAAGGCGATGAAAGGATGGGCGCGAGTCGCGCCGACGCCGCCTGACGGGAGGAGGCCCATTGATGCGGCCTTGTTGCTGGATGTCATCAGGGCGGTTAGAGGTGTCGCGTCGTCCATGTTTTGAATTGCGGGTGTTCTTCAGTTTGGCGTGCTCAATGGCTTACCACGGGGCTTTTAGGGTTTCGGAACTGGTAGCGCCTTCTAAGCGAGCAGATTCGCGCATGCTGGTCGGGGACGTGGTGGTGGGTGAGAAGTCCTTGCTTTGCAGATTGCGGCGCTCTAAGACGGACCAAGTGGGGAGAGGTCAATGGGTCACCTTGGTTCCGGCTCCTGAGGAGAGCATTTGCCCAGTGAGGTTGGCGGTGCAATATGAGGCAGTACGGCCCGACGGTCGGGGGTCATGGCCGCTGCACTATGACGGGCTGCCGGTGACGAAGTATCTATTTCATGGGATGCTGGGTCGCTGTCATGCGAGCTTGGGCCTTCCACCCGCTGCGTTCGGGACGCATTCCTTCCGCATAGGGGCTGCGACGTCGGCTGCAGCGACGGGATTTTACATGGCTGAGATCCAGGCGGTGGGGCGATGGAAGTCGTCAAGTTACAGACGGTATATTCGCCCCGTTGCATGAGATATTAGCTCGCGCGTACTTGTGTGTCAATTCCAGTCGTTTAATCATGTTATTACAGTTCAGTACGTTATGGTGTTGTGCGTTTGTTTGTCTTCCCCTTTTTATCCTACTCAGGGATTAGCTACTCGCCGTTGCTGGCATGAGCCGGCAGCGGGGGTCTGGAGTTATTTTGCAATTTTTTGCCTGACTTGACGGACTGAATTCTAATCCACAATTTGGCTAATCTGTTTTTAATCAGAGTCCCTCAGTAGGTCTTTATGCTTTCACCTCCAGCTGAGTGTTAGGGTCTCCTGCCCTGTGCTGCCACGTCGTCATGGCAACCGGGAGACAAGTGCTAGTGGAGTAACCTGAGCGCAGCTGATACTCCGGTTCGGGTCTTTTGCTGTGCAGTGGTTATAGGCTCTGTGCACGGCAGGGGATCCGGTGCTGGTTTTTGTGCTCACAGTCTGTGAGGTCTGAGTGGGGCGTGGACAGCACCTGCTTTATAAGGCCTCTTTTCAGGGTAAGCAGATGCTGCTGAATCTTTGTTGGTTAGTCAGTTCATGAACGTTAGCCAGTACTGTGTAGCTTTGTATTTGTTTGTTGCTTACTGCAAATAGGCCTGGGAATTTGGTATTACACTCTGCCAATCCAGACCTAGCAGTAAGACTGGAGTCAGTCGTTTAGCTTGCTGGGGTTCTGTTACTACCCTGTGAACTTAGCAAGTTTGCGGCTGTATTCTAAGACTTGCCTGTCTAATCCTGTCTCACTGTGCTAGGTGTCAGGGGTCAGTTTAGTGGCAGTAAGCTAAAACCTGTGCACTGCAAGTGAGAATTTGGATTGTGGAGATTCTCCTTGTGTCTATCATTCCATCTCTGACCAAGGAGTTTACTGCCACACCCGTTGGTAACCCTTTAGGGTTTTGCTGTTGCCCTTAGCAACAGCATTTCGGGTACTCGACGTATTAAAACACAACATCTTGCTTTTTCCATCTTAGCAGTTCTAATACAAGGGAGATACCCAGTTCCTTAGCCTCTGGGCTTCTCTGTTCACTTTGTGTGTATTTTGTTACCCTATTACCTTCTGTGTACGTTATGTCATATTCCCCAAGTTGTCTGTGAGTCCATTTGTTTTGCATAACAGTTCAAACACCAGTACATTCCTGCAGACACTGGAGTGCATAACAGTTCTGACACCAGTACTTTCCTGCTGGCACTGGTGTGCATAACATATTCAGCAGCCCAATACTCCTGTTGAAATTTTGTGGGAATATGGAGCATACCCCTCAAAATACGTTGCAACAGGTGGTCGATCAGGTGCAGGTCCTGACTCGACAATTTAATGATTTGTCCATTAAAATGCACACCTCCCAGGCTGCTGGCGGAGCTCCCGCAGCAGCAGCACCTGCAGGGGTTAAGGAGCCGAAAGTAAATCTCCCGGATCGTTTTTCTGGAGATCGCTCGCAGTTCTTTTGTTTCAAGGAGAGCTGCAAGCTATACTTCCGGCTTAGGCCTCAGTCTTCTGGGTCGGAGATTCAGCGGGTGGGCATAGTGATTTCCTTGCTACAAGGAGACCCACAGGTCTGGGCATATGGGTTGCAGCCTGACTGTCCGTCGCTTAAAAGTGTTGATGCTTTTTTTTACGGCACTGGGCATGTTGTATGATGACCCTGACAAGACGGCCTCAGCCGAGGCTCAGATTTCGATCCTTAAGCAAGGGCGCAGGCCAGTTGAGGTTTACTGTACGGAGTTTCGGAGGTTGGCCCATGATACCCAGTGGAATGACCCAGCCCTGAGACACCAGTACCGAAGAGGTCTTTCTAACCAGATAAAGGACCAACTGGTACAATATCCCTTGCCTGATAGCTTGGATCAGCTCATGCAGTTATCCATCCGGGTGGATAGACGGCTGAGAGAGCGTAGGCTTGAAAGGGAGACTGAGATTTCCTTCCTTCCCAAGGGAACCTCAGACTCTGAGGAATTTTCTGAGGAGCCTATGCAGATTGGGGCTACCCGCCTCTCCTCGCGTGAGAAGACGCGGAGGAGACAGCAGGGGTTGTGTTTGTACTGTGGGAATAAAGGTCATGTGGTAGTATCATGCCCAGAAAAGCCGGAAAACTTCAGGGCCTGAGGGTGATGGGAAATATCCTGTCAGGCCAGAAGTCAGAATTTCCCAAGAAGACTTTTATCATTCCGGTGACCTTGAAGATCCTCGGTCAAACTGTCAAGACTGAGGCCTTTGTGGACAGTGGGGCCGACGGGGTTTTTATGGACCGCCAATTCGCCCTGAAACACTCTGTTCCCTTAGTACCCTTGGCATCGGAAATTGAGATTTGTGGGTTAAACGGGGAACCATTATTCCAAGGTAAAATTACCTCTTGCACTAGCCAGATTTCTTTGTTTATTGGAGCCACACACTCTGAAAAATTGTCCTTTTATGTGACTGTCTGTACTTTTGCCCCATTGGTGTTGGGGTTACCCTGGTTAAGGGCCCACAATCCTCAATTTGACTGGGTCTCTGGGGAGATTCTTAGTTGGGGTACTGATTGTTTCAGGAGTTGCTTGAGCCTTCCAGTCAGGCTCTCGCAGCTAAGTTTGCCAGGATTGCCAGGGTGTTATGCAGATTTTGCGGACGTGTTCTCCAAAAAAGTTGCAGAGGTACTACCTCCCCATCGCCCCTATGACTGTGCCATTGATTTGTTGCCAAATGCTAAGCTTCCCAAGAGCAGGTTGTACTCCCTGTCACGTCCTGAGACTCAGGCTATGGCAGAGTACATTCAGGAGAACTTGGCTAAGGGATTTATCAGACCTTCACAGTCCCCAGTTGGGTCGGGGTTCTTCTTCGTGGGTAAAAAGGACGGTTCGTTGCGACCCTGCATCGACTTCAGGGAATTGAACCGTATCACGATTAAAAACTCATACCCACTGCCTCTCATTTCGGTCTTGTTTGACCAGCTTCGTACTGCCACCATTTTTTCTAAGATTGACCTACGCGGTGCGTACAATCTAATCCGAATAAGAGAGGGGGATGAATGGAAGACTGCCTTTAATACCCACTCAGGGCATTATGAATATTTGGTGATGCCTTTTGGGCTCTGTAATGCCCCGGCAGTCTTCCAGGATTTCATGAATGATGTGCTCAGGGAATATTTGGATAGATTCTTAGTTGTATACTTAGATGACATCCTAATCTTCTCCCATTCCCTGGAGGAACATCGGAAGCATGTACGCTTAGTCCTCCAGAAACTCAGAGACCACCGGCTTGGGGCAAAGCTGGAGAAGTGCGAATTTGAAGTTCAGCAAATCGCATTTCTAGGATATATTATCTCCCCAGAAGGTTTCCAAATGGAGGGTTCCAAGGTACAGGCAGTCCTGGATTGGGTGCAGCCCACTAGTTTGAAGGCGCTTCAGCGTTTCCTGGGCTTTGCGAATTTTTATAGACGATTTATCGCTGGATTTTCGTCTATAGTGGCGCCCTTGGTGGCACTCACTAAGAAAGGGGCGGATGTTGCTCACTGGTCTTGTGAGGCTAAAGCGGCTTTTGCCCGTCTCAAAAGGGCATTTGTTTCGGCCAAGGTGCTGCGACACCCAGATCCAGAGCGTCCTTTTGTGGTGGAGGTGGATGCCTCTGAGATGGGTATTGGGGCAGTGCTTTCTCAGATGGGAGTGTCTGATAATCGCCTTCATCCCTGTGCTTACTTTTCCCGTAAATTTTCGCCTGCCGAGATGAATTATGACGTGGGTAACCGGGAATTGTTGGCTATTAAGGATGCACTCGAGGAGTGGAGACACTGGCTTGAGGGGGCTAAGTTTGTGGTCTCAATTCTCACTGACCATAAGAATCTGGCATATTTAGAGTCAGCGAAGCGTCTCAATGCCAGGCAGGCACGATGGGCTTTGTTTTTTGCTCGCTTTAATTTTTTGATAACATATCGCCCTGGGTCAAAAAACATCAAGGCTGATGCGCTCTCGCGGAGTTTTGCTCCAATCCAGGAGACCACCGAGGAGCCGTTGCCCATTGTTTCCCCATCATGTATTAAAGTGGGCATTACCCAGGACCTCTTATCATTAGTCCTTAGAGCACAGGAGCAGGCTCCTCCAGACCTTCCGGTAGGTCTTTTGTTTGTGCCTCCTAGGTTAAGACAGCGAGTGTTCCTGGAATTCCATGCCAAGAAGTCGGCAGGTCACCCGGGTATTGCCAGAACTCGGGAGTTGCTATCTAGGGCGGTGTGGTGGCCCTCGGTGGCTAAGGATGTGGATCAGTGGGTTCGGGCATGTGACATCTGTGCCCGAAATAAGACTCCTAGAGGGGTTCCTGTTGGCCCATTACATCCACTCTCTATCCCATCTAAGCCATGGACCCACATTTCAATGGATTTTGTGGTGGACTTGCCCAAATCCTCGGGGATGACAGCCATCTGGGTTGTCGTTGACAGGTTTTCGAAGATGGCGCACTTCGTTCCACTGGTTGGGCTGCCATCAGCCAGACGCCTGTCTGAATTATTTATGCTGCATGTTGTGCGTCTCCACGGGTTGCCACTTGATGTGGTCTCTGACCGCGGATCCCAGTTTGTGGCCAAATTCTGGAGGGCATTTTGTTCCGATCTCCAGATTTCTGTCAGCTTGTCGTCAGGCTACCATCCGCAGTCTAATGGGCAGACTGAAAGGGTGAACCAGTCCTTGGAGCAGTTCCTCAGGTGTTATGTCTCCAAGTGTCAGACTGACTGGGTTGCTCATCTGTCCATGGCGGAGTTTGCCTATAACAACGCGGCTCACTCTGCTACAGGGATCTCTCCCTTCCTTTGTGTGTATGGGCATCATCCTAAGGCCAATTCTTTTGACCCCGTGGACTCCACGCCTGGTGGTTCCTCTGTGGTTTCGGTCCTTAGAGGTATTTGGCGGAAAGTGAAGAAAGCCCTTGTGTCTGTGTCATTAGTGACCAAAAGGGTTTTTGATAAGCGTAAAAGACCCTGCAGCTTCAAATTAGGAGACTTCGTCTGGTTGTCTACCAAGAATTTGAAGTTGAGACAGCCATCTCATAAGTTAGGGCCCCGGTTCATCGGCCCTTATAAGATCACCAGGGTTATCAATCCGGTGGCATTTCAGTTAGATCTGCCCCGTTCTTTGGGTATCAATAAAACATTTCATTGTTCCCTTTTAAAACGGGTGATTAGTAATCCTTCTACCAGTGGAAGACCTTCCCCTCTTCTGATACGTGGCCAGAGGGAGTTTGTTGTTGAAAGGATTCTTGACTCCAAGGTGGTTCGGGGTCGGCTGTCATTTTTGGTGCACTGGAAGGGGTATGGCCCGGAGGAGCGGTCGTGGGTGCGCAGTTGTGATCTTCATGCCCCCAGACTGATACGCTCTTTCTTCTCGCAGTTCCCCGATAAACCCGGTGGTAGGGGTTCTTTGACCCCTCGTCAGAGGGGGGGTACTGTTAGGGTCTCCTGCCCTGTGCTGCCACGTCGTCATGGCAACCGGGAGACAAGTGCTAGTGGAGTAACCTGAGCGCAGCTGATACTCCGGTTCGGGTCTTTTGCTGTGCAGTGGTTATAGGCTCTGTGCACGGCAGGGGATCCGGTGCTGGTTTTTGTGCTCACAGTCTGTGAGGTCTGAGTGGGGCGTGGACAGCACCTGCTTTATAAGGCCTCTTTTCAGGGTAAGCAGATGCTGCTGAATCTTTGTTGGTTAGTCAGTTCATGAACGTTAGCCAGTACTGTGTAGCTTTGTATTTGTTTGTTGCTTACTGCAAATAGGCCTGGGAATTTGGTATTACACTCTGCCAATCCAGACCTAGCAGTAAGACTGGAGTCAGTCGTTTAGCTTGCTGGGGTTCTGTTACTACCCTGTGAACTTAGCAAGTTTGCGGCTGTATTCTAAGACTTGCCTGTCTAATCCTGTCTCACTGTGCTAGGTGTCAGGGGTCAGTTTAGTGGCAGTAAGCTAAAACCTGTGCACTGCAAGTGAGAATTTGGATTGTGGAGATTCTCCTTGTGTCTATCATTCCATCTCTGACCAAGGAGTTTACTGCCACACCCGTTGGTAACCCTTTAGGGTTTTGCTGTTGCCCTTAGCAACAGCATTTCGGGTACTCTACGTATTAAAACACAACATCTTGCTTTTTCCATCTTAGCAGTTCTAATACAAGGGAGATACCCAGTTCCTTAGCCTCTGGGCTTCTCTGTTCACTTTGTGTGTATTTTGTTACCCTATCACCTTCTGTGTACGTTATGTCATATCCCCCAGTTTGTCTGTGAGTCCATCTGTTTTGCATAACAGTTCAAACACCAGTACATTCCTGCAGACACTGGAGTGCATAACAGTTCTGACACCAGTACTTTCCTGCTGGCACTGGTGTGCATAACACTGAGTTATTACATGTTTTACCCCTTCCCCCCCCTCCCCTTTTTTGGTTATTTTCATCTTTCCCATTTGTGTGTTCATGTTAGGCTTCAAATTGGCTGATTGCTCGTGCAGATCGGCTAGGCCGAGACTGCTGCAATATACGACAGCAAAATTTTTCTTTTTGGCAGATCCTTCAGGTTAATGCAGTAGATTAAACGATGGTACAGATGATTAGTATCCACTTTTACCCCCTTTTTTCCTCCTCTTCAGGTTGGTTGGAAGATGACTTGCCTATTTGGGTGGTTGGCCACTCTTATGTGTATTGGGCCGCCCAGTTTTGGCCTCGCAGGGGGCACAGATGTTTCCTAGGGCTCGAGAAGTTCGTTGGCTTGGTTGGCAAGGGATGATGGGACGGAGTGGAGAAGTAGACTAGTGAGTCAGGCCAGCAAGCATGTAGCCCTAGTGTGTTGGTTGTCCATTTAGGTGGCAACGACCTGGGGAAGAGGACCTCTTTGGAGATGCGGTGGGCCACGATACAGGATCTGGCAAGTTTGGCCGCAGCAGTGGACCAATTGTATATTGGTGTTCTCCTTGATGGTGCCAAGGTTGAGTTGGCAAGGTGTGGCGGACGGTCGCGAAATTGAGGAGGCCAGGCAGAAGGGGAATGGACATATTGTATATTGGTGTTCTTTTTGATGGTGCCAAGGTTGAGTTGGCAAGGTGTGACGGACGGTCGCGAAATTGAGGAGGCCAGGCAGAAGGTGAATGGGGCGGTGGCGAAGTGGGTTGTCCCACGGAGGCCAAGTGGTTCGCCACCCTAGGATTCAGTTCAGAGACAAAGTCACCTTCTTCGGCCTGATGGTGTGCATCTATCCAATGAGGGGATGATGTTTTTTCCTGGAGGATCTGTTCCTAGGGTTGCTGGAGTTAGGGTGAGGTTATGGTGGCGGTGCGAAGACTCTGGGAAGGAGTCTTTCGCTGTTGGCGGAAAAGAACGGTAGTTGGTGGTTGTATGGTAAGCTGTAGTGATTTACAGTTTGATTTGGTTTAGGTGCACTCACCTCCATCGACTTATTGGCCGCTTGACCACCCGTCCGGGAAGGCAGCGGCAGGGCACCCAGGAGCGGTGGGTGTCACTGTGGGGGTGGAGTTGTCACCTATTACCGGTTTTTGATAGTTGTAGTAAAATTAGGATGGTTTCGAATTTTTAGTATTTTACGGTTAATTTAGGTTAGTAGAGCCGTTCTTTTTGCTGCCACCATATGCCGGCTGTATCGGCATCTTAACAAAGTTTTCATTTACAGGTTTGCTATGGTTAGGGTCAAATAAATAGCTAGCAATTTTTCTGCCAAATTCAAGTCTCCGTGTCTTTATTTATTGGGTTTAGAGGTAACGAATGCTGTACTTGGAATGAACGGGTCCACCAAATGTCACTAGGTTGTTTAGGAGAGAGAATTGACAGCATAGGAAAGGAATGAGTTAAACATCTTGTGAGGGGTGGACCTAGCTGGAAGGAAAGTACAGCCCTTTGGGAAAAGGGGAGGGTTAGTATATATAGGGAAGGATAGACATTTTGTCTCTCTCTTGTTGGTGAAATTGCCTTCCCGCCCTCCCGCCCTGTTGGTAAAGGTTTCTGGCACGGAGTGCCTTGGCATTAAATTGTTGGCTGGTTTTATCGTTGGCTATTTATTGGCGGAAAAGAACGGCAGTTGGTGGTTGTATGGTAAGCTGTAGTGATTTACAGTTTGATTTGGTTTAGGTGCACTCACCTCCATCGACTTATTGGCCGCTTGACCACCCGTCCGGGAAGGCAGCGGCAGGGCACCCAGGAGCGGTGGGTGTCACTGTGGGGGTGGAGTTGTCACCTATTACCGGTTTTTGATAGTTGTAGTAAAATTAGGATGGTTTCGAATTTTTAGTATTTTACGGTTAATTTAGGTTAGTAGAGCCGTTCTTTTTGCTGCCACCATATGCCGGCTGTATCGGCGTCTTAACAAAGTTTTCATTTACAGGTTTGCTATGGTTAGGGTCAAATAAATAGCTAGCAATTTTTCTGCCAAATTCAAGTCTCCGTGTCTTTATTTATTGGGTTTAGAGGTAACGAATGCTGTACTTGGAATGAACGGGTCCACCAAATGTCACTAGGATGTTTATATTACCAGAGTATTACCAGTATATTACCAGCGTATTACCAGTATATTACCAGCGTATTACCAGCATATTAAATACAAGAACATAAGGGGCCTGTGACATGCAGATGTGTTATTATTGCTGCACTGACGCAGATTCACAAAGACTCCCGTCCCAGCGTATTACCAGTATTTCTCTGACGTCCCAGTGGATGCTGGGAACTCCGTAAGGACCATGGGGAATAGCGGCTCCGCAGGAGACTGGGCACAAAAGTAAAGCTTTAGGACTACCTGGTGTGCACTGGCTCCTCCCCCTATGACCCTCCTCCAAGCCTCAGTTAGATTTTTGTGCCCGGCCGAGAAGGGTGCATTCTAGGAGGCTCTCCTGAGTTTCTTAGTAAAAGTTTAGTTTTAGGTTTTTTATTTTCAGTGAGACCTGCTGGCAACAGGCTCACTGCATCGAGGGACTGAGGGGAGAAGAAGCGAACCTGCCTGCTTGCAGCCAGCTTGGGCTTCTTGGCTACTGGACACCATTAGCTCCAGAGGGACCGAACACAGGCCCAGCCTCGGAGTCCGGTCCCAGAGCCGCGCCGCCGGCCCCCTTACAGAGCCAGAAGCAAGAAGAGGTCCGGAAAATCGGCGGCAGAAGACATCAGTCTTCACCAAGGTAGCGCACAGCACTGCAGCTGTGCGCCATTGCTCCTCAGGCACACTTCACACTCCGGTCACTGAGGGTGCAGGGCGCTGGGGGGGGGCGCCCTGAGCAGCAATAGAAACACTTCGGCTGGCGAAAATATATCACATATAACCCCCAGGGCTATATGGATGTATTTTAACCCCTGCCAGAATACAGCAAAAAGCGGGAGAAAAGTCAGCCGAGAAGGGGGCGGAGCCTATCTCCTCAGCACACGGGCGCCATTTTCCCTCACAGCTTCGCTGGAAGGACGTCTCCCTGACTCTCCCCTGCAGTCCTGCACTACAGAAAAGGGTAAAACAAGAGAGGGGGGCACTAATTAGGCGCAGTATAAATAAAACAGCAGCTATAAGGGGAAAAACACTTCTATAAGGTTATCCCTGTATATATATAGCGCTCTGGTGTGTGCTGGCATACTCTCCCTCTGTCTCCCCAAAGGGCTAGTGGGGTCCTGTCCTCTATCAGAGCATTCCCTGTGTGTGTGCTGTGTGTCGGTACGATTGTGTCGACATGTATGAGGAGGAAAATGGTGTGGAGGCGGAGCAATTGCCTGTAATGGAGATGTCACCCCCTAGAGAGTCGACACCTGAGTGGCTGAGCTTATGGAAGGAATTACGTGACAGTGTCAGCTCTTTACAAAAGACGGTTGATGACATGAGACAGCCGGCTACTCAGCTCGTGCCTGTCTAGGCGTCTCAAAAGCCATCAGGGGCTCTAAAACGCCCGTTACCTCAGATGGCAGATACAGACGCCGACACGGATACTGACTCCAGTGTCGACGATGAAGAGACGAATGTGACTTCCAGTAGGGCCACACGTTACATGATTGATGCTATGAAAAATGTTTTACATATTTCTGATAATACAAGTACCACTAAAAAGGGTATTATGTTTGGTGAGAAAAAACTGCCTGTAGTTTTTCCTGCATCTGAGGAATTAAATGAAGTGTGTGATGAGGCGTGGGTTTCCCCCGATAAAAAACTGATAATTCCTAAAAGGTTATTAGCATCATACCCCTTCCCGCCAGAGGATAGGGCACGTTGGGAAACACCCCCTAGGGTGGATAAAGCGCTCACACGTTTGTCAAAACAGGTGGCACTACCGTCTCCTGATAGGGCCGCCCTTGAGGAACCTGCTGACAGAAAGCAGGAGAATATCCTAAAATGTATATACACTCACACGGGTGTTATACTGCGACCAGCAATCGCCTCAGCCTGGATGTGCAGTGCTGGGGTGGCTTGGTCGGATTCCCTGACTGACAATATTGATACCCTAGATAGGGACAGTATATTACTGACTATAGAGCATTTGAAAGATGCATTTCTATATATGCGTGATGCACAGAGGGATATTTGCCGACTGGCATCAAGAGTAAGTGCGCTGTCCATTTCTGCCAGAAGAGGGTTATGGACGAGGCAGTGGTCAGGTGACGCTGATTCCAAAAGGCATATGGAAGTATTGCCTTACAAAGGGGAGGCGTTATTTGGGGTAGGTCTATCAGACCTGGTGGCCACGGCAACTGCTGGGAAATCCACATTTTTACCCCGGGTAGCCTCTCAACATAAGAAGACGCCGTATTATCAGGCGCAGTCCTTTCGGCCCCATAAGGGCAAGCGGGCAAAAGGCTCCTCATTTCTGCCCCGTGGCAGAGGGAGAGGAAAAAGGCTGCAGCAAACAGCCAGTTCCCAGGAACAGAAGCCCTCTCCCGTTTTCTGCCAAGTCCTCAGCATGACGCTGGGGCTTTACAAGCGGACTCAGGCACTCCCCTAAAGTCTGCTTTACCGACGTCTCCCTCCGACAGGGAGGCGGTATTGGAAGCCATTCACAAGCTGTATTCCCAGCAGGTGATAATCAAGGTACCCCTCCTGCAACAGGGACAGGGGTATTATTCCACGCTGTTTGTGGTACCGAAGCCGGACGGCTCGGTGAGACCTATTTTAAATCTGAAATCCTTGAATACATACACAGGTTCAAATTCAAGATGGAGTCACTCAGAGCGGTGATTGCGAACTTGGAAGAAGGGGATTATATGGTGTCTTTGGACATCAAGGAGGCTTACCTCCATGTCCCAATTTACCCTTCTCACCAAGGATACCTCAGGTTTGTGGCACAGAACTGTCACTATCAGTTTCAGACGCTGCCGTTTGGTTTGTCCACGGCACCCCGGGTCTTTACCAAGGTAATGGCCGAAATGATGATACTCCTTCGAAGGAAGGGAGTTTTAGTTATCCCGTACTTGGACGATCTCCTGATAAGGGCAAGATCCAGGGAACAATTGGTAGTCGGGGTAGCACTATCTCAAGTAGTGTTGCGGCAGCACGGTTGGATTCTCAATATTCCAAAATCGCAGCTGATCCCGACGACACGTCTTCTATTCCTAGGGATGATCCTGGACACAGTCCAGAAAAAGGTGTTTCTCCCGTAGGAGAAAGCCAGGGAGTTATCCGAACTAGTCAGAAACCTCCTAAAACCAGGCCAAGTGTCAGTGCATCAATGCACAAGGGTCCTGGGAAAAATGGTGGCTTCCTACAAAGCAATCCCTTTCGGCAGATTCCACGCAAGAACTTTCCAGTGGGACCTGCTGGACAAATGGTCCGGATCGCATCTTCAGATGCATCAGCGGATAACCCTGTCACCAAAGACAAGGGTGTCTCTCCTGTGGTGGTTGCAGAGTGCTCATCTTCTAGAGGGCCGCAGATTCGGCATTCAGGACTGGGTCCTGGTGACCACGGATGCCAGCCTGCGAGGCTGGGGAGCAGTCACACAAGGAAGAAATTTCCAGGGCTTGTGGTCAAGCCTGGAGACATCACTTCACATAAATATCCTGGAGCTGAGGGCCATTTACAATGCCCTAAGCCAAGCAAGACCTCTGCTTCAAGGTCAGCCGGTGCTGATCCAGTCGGACAACATCACGGCAGTCGCCCACGTGAACAGACAGGGCGGCACAAGAAGCAGGAGGGCAATGGCAGAAGCTGCAAGGATTCTTCGCTAGGCGGAAAATCATGTGATAGCACTGTCAGCAGTGTTCATTCCGGGAGTGGACAACTGGGAAGCAGACTTCCTCAGCAGGCACGACCTCCACCCGGGAGAGTGGGGACTTCACCCAGAAGTCTTCCACATGATTGTAAACCGTTGGAAATAACCAAAGGTGGACATGATGGCGTCCCGCCTCAACAAAAAATTGGACAGGTATTGCGCCAGGTCAAGGGACCCTCAGGCAATAGCTGTGGACGCTCTGGTAACACCATGGGTGTACCAGTCAGTATATGTGTTTCCCTCCTCTGCCTCTCATACCCAAGGTACTGAGAATTATAAGACGGAGAGGAGTAAGAACTATACTCGTGGCTCCGGATTGGCCAAGAAGGACTTGGTACCCGGAACTTCAAGAGATGCTCACAGAGGACCCGTGGCCTCTACCTCTAAGAAGGGACCTGCTCCAGCAAGGACCCTGTCTGTTCCAAGACTTACCGCGGCTGCGTTTGACGGCATGGCGGTTGAACGCCGGATCCTGAAGGAAAAAGGCATTCCGGAAGAAGTCATTCCTACCCTGATCAAAGCCAGGAAGGATGTGACCGCAAAGCATTATCACCGCATTTGGCGAAAATATGTTGCGTGGTGCGAGGCCAGGAAGGCCCCAACGGAGGAATTTCAACTGGGTCGATTCCTGCATTTCCTGCAAACAGGAGTGTCTATGGGCCTAAAAATTAGGATCCATTAAGGTTCAGATTTCGGCCCTGTCGATTTTCTTCCAGAAAGAACTGGCTTCAGTTCCTGAAGTTCAGACGTTGTCAAGGGGGTGCTGCATATACAGCCTCCTTTTGTGCCTCCAGTGGCACCTTGGGATCTCAATGTAGTTTTGGGGTTCCTAAAATCACATTGGTTTGAACCGCTTAAATCTGTGGATTTGAAATATCTCACATGGAAAGTGGTCATGCTGTTGGCCCTGGCTTCGGCCAGGCGCGTGTCAGAATTGGCGGCTTTATCTTATAAAAGCCCTTACCTGATTTTTCATACGGACAGGGCAGAATTGAGGGCTCGTCCACAATTTCTCCCTAAGGTGGTTTCAGCGTTTCACCTGAACCAGCCTATTGTGGTACCTGCGGCTACTAGGGACTTGGAGGACTCCAAGTTGCTAAACGTTGTCAGGGCCCTGAAAATATATGTTTCCAGGACGGCTGGAGTCAGAAAATCTGACTCGCTGTTTATCCTGTACGCACCCAACAAGCTGGGTGCTCCTGCTTCTAAGCAGACTATTGCTCGTTGGATTTGTAGTACAATTCAGCTTGCACATTCTGTGGCAGGCCTGCCACAGCCAAAATCTGTAAAAGCCCATTCCACAAGGAAGGTGGGCTCATCTTGGGCGGCTGCCCGAGGGGTCTCGGCTTTACAACTTTGCCGAGCAGCTACTTGGTCAGGGGCAAACACGTTTGCTAAATTCTACAAATTTGATACCCTGGCTGAGGAGGACCTGGAGTTCTCTCATTCGGTGCTGCAGAGTCATCCGCACTCTCCCGCCCGTTTGGGAGCTTTGGTATAATCCCCATGGTCCTTACGGAGTTCCCAGCATCCACTAGGACGTCAGAGAAAATAAGAATTTACTTACCGATAATTCTATTTCTCGTAGTCCGTAGTGGATGCTGGGCGCCCTTCCCAAGTGCGGATTGTCTGCAATACTTGTACATAGTTATTGTTAACTAAATCGGGTTTTTGTTGTTGTGAGCCATCTTTCCAGAGGCTCCTCTGTTATCATGCTGTTAACTGGGTTCAGATCACAAGTTGTACGGTGTGATTGGTGTGGCTGGTATGAGTCTTACCCGGGATTCAAAATCCTTCCTTATTGTGTACGCTCGTCCGGGCACAGTATCCTAACTGAGGCTTGGAGGAGGGTCATAGGGGGAGGAGCAAGTGCACACCAGGTAGTCCTAAAGCTTTACTTTTGTGCCCAGTCTCCTGCGGAGCCGCTATTCCCCATGGTCCTTACGGAGTTCCCAGCATCCACTACGGACTACGAGAAATAGAATTAACGGTAAGTAAATTCTTATTATTACCAGAGTATTACCAGTATATTACCAGCGTATTACCAGTATATTACCAGCGTATTACCAGTATATTACCAGCGTATTACCAGCGTATTACCAGCGTATTACCAGTATATTACCAGCGTATTACCAGCATATTAAATACAAGAACATAAGGGGCCTGTGACATGCAGATGTGTTATTATTGCTGCACTGACGCAGATTCACAAAGACTCCCGTCCCAGCGTATTACCAGTATATTACCAGAGTATTACCAGTATATTACCAGCGTATTACCAGTATATTACCAGCGTATTACCAGCGTATTACCAGCGTATTACCAGTATATTACCAGCGTATTACCAGCATATTAAATACAAGAACATAAGGGGCCTGTGACATGCAGATGTGTTACTATTGCTGCACTGACGCAGATTCACAAAGACTCCCGTCCCAGCATATTACCAGTATATTACCAGAGTATTACCAGTATATTACCAGAGTATTACCAGTATATTACCAGAGTATTACCAGTATATTACCAGCGTATTACCAGCATATTAAATACAAGAACATAAGGGGCCTGTGACATGCAGATGTGTTATTATTGCTGCACTGACGCAGATTCACAAAGACTCCCGTCCCAGCATATTACCAGTATATTACCAGAGTATTACCAGTATATTACCAGCGTATTACAGTATATTACCAGCGTATTACCAGCATATTAAATACAAGAACATAAGGGGCCTGTGACATGCAGATGTGTTATTATTGCTGCACTGACGCAGATTCACAAAGACTCCCGTCCCAGCGTATTACCAGTATATTACCGGCGTATTACCAGTATATTACCAGCATATTACCAGTATATTACCAGAGTATTCCCAGCGTATTTCCAGAGTATTACCAGTATATTACCAGCGTATTACCAGAGTATTACCAGTATATTACCAGCGTATTACCAGAGTATTACCAGTATATTACCAGCGTATTACCAGTATATTACCAGAGTATTACCAGCGTATTACCAGTATATCACCAGCGTATTACCAGTATATTACCAGCGTATTACCAGAGTATTACCAGCGTATTACCAGAGTATTACCAGCGTATTACCAGCGTATTACCAGAGAATTACCAGCGTATTACCAGAGTATTACCAGTATATTACCAGCGTATTACCAGTGTATTACCAGCGTATTACCAGCGTATTACCAGAGTATTACCAGTATATTATCAGCATATTACCAGTGTATTACCAGTATATTACCAGCATATTACCAGCGTATTACCAGCGTATTACCAGAGTATTACCAGTGTATTACAAGAGTATTACCAGTATATTACCAGTATATTACCAGTGTATTACCAGTATATTACTAGTGTATTACCAGAGTATTACCAGAGTATTACCAGTATATTAACAGTATATTACCAGCGTATTACCAGTGTATTACCAGTATATTACCAGCGTATTACCAGAGTATTACCAGCGTATTACCAGTGTATTACCAGTATATTACCAGTATATTACCAGCGTATTACCAGTATATTACAAGTATATTACCAGCGTATTACCAGCATATTACCAGAGTATTACCAGTATTTTACCAGCGTATTACCAGAGTATTACCAGAGTATTACCAGTATATTACCAGTGTATTACCAGTGTATTACCAGCGTATTACCAGTATATTACCAGTATATTACCAGCATATTACCAGCGTATTACCAGAGTATTACCAGTATATTACCAGTATATTACCAGCGTATTCCCAGCGTATTACCAGAGTATTACCAGCGTATTACCAGTATATTACCAGCGTATTACCAGTATATTACCAGCGTATTACCAGCATATTACCAGTATATTACCAGCGTATTACCAGAGTATTACCAGTATATTACCAGCGTATTACCAGCGTATTACCAGTATATTACCAGCGTATTACCAGCGTATTACCAGTGTATTACCAGCGTAAAACCAGTATATTACCAGCGTATTACCAGCGTATTACCAGAGTATTACCAGTGTATTACAAGAGTATTACCAGTATATTACCAGTATATTACCAGTGTATTACCAGTATATTACCAGAGTATTACCAGAGTATTACCAGTATATTAACAGTATATTACCAGCGTATTACCAGTGTATTACCAGTATATTACCAGCGTATTACCAGAGTATTACCAGCGTATTACCAGTGTATTACCAGTATATTACCAGTATATTACCAGCGTATTACCAGTATATTACAAGTATATTACCAGAGTATTACCAGTATTTTACCAGCGTATTACCAGAGTATTACCAGAGTATTACCAGTATATTACCAGTGTATTACCAGTGTATTACCAGCGTATTACCAGTATATTACCAGTATATTACCAGCATATTACCAGCGTATTACCAGAGTATTACCAGTATATTACCAGTATATTACCAGCGTATTCCCAGCGTATTACCAGAGTATTACCAGCGTATTACCAGTATATTACCAGCGTATTACCAGTATATTACCAGCGTATTACCAGCATATTACCAGTATATTACCAGCGTATTACCAGAGTATTACCAGTATATTACCAGCGTATTACCAGCGTATTACCAGTATATTACCAGCGTATTACCAGCGTATTACCAGTGTATTACCAGCGTAAAACCAGTATATTACCAGCGTATTACCAGCGTATTACCAGAGTATTACCAGTATATTACCAGTATATTACCAGCATATTACCAGAGTATTACCAGCATATTACCAGTATATTACCAGCGTATTACCAGAGTATTACCAGCGTATTACCAGTAAATTACCAGCATATTACCAGCGCATTACCAGCGTATTACCAGAGTATTACCAGCGTATTACCAGTATATTACCAGCGTATTACCAGTATATCACCAGCGTATAACCAGTATATTACCAGCGTATAACCAGAGTATTACCAGTATAGTACCAGCGTATTACCAGTATATTACCAGCGTATTACCAGAGTATTACCAGCGTATTACCAGAGTATTACCAGCTTATTACCAGTGTATTACCAGAGTATTACCAGCGTATTACCAGTATATTACCAGCGTATTACCAGCGTATTACCAGAGTATTACCAGCGTATTACCAGCGTATTACCAGAATATTACCAGTGTATTACCAGTATTTCTCTAACGTCCTAGTGGATGCTGGGGACTCCGTAAGGACCATGGAGAATAGACGGGCTCCGCAGGAGACATGGGCACTTTAAGAAAGAATTTAGATTCTGGTGTGCTCTGGCTCCTCCCTCTATGTCCCTCCTCCAGACCTCAGTTTGAATCTGTGCCCGGACGAGCTGGGTGCTGTTCAGTGAGCTCTCCTGAGTTTGCTGAGAGAAAGTATTTTGTTAGGTTTTTTATTTTCAGGGAGCTCTGCTGGCAACAGACTCCCTGCATCGTGGGACTGAGGGGAGAGAAGCAGCCCTACTCTCTGAAGATAGGTCCTGCTTCTTAGGCTACTGGACACCATTAGCTCCAGAGGGATCGTACGCAGGATCTCACCCTCGCCGTCCGATCCCAGAGCCGCGCCGCCGCCCCCCTCGCAGAGCCGGAAGACAGAAGCCGGGTGAGTATGAGAAGCAAGAAGACTTCGAAATCGGCGGCAGAAGACTCCGTTCTTCACTGAGGTAACGCACAGCACTGCAGCTGTGCGCCATTGCTCCCACACACCTCACATACTCCGGTCACTGTAAGGGTGCAGGCCGCATGGGGGGGGCGCCCTGGGCAGCATATGGACCTCTTTTGGCAAAGGTAAACATATATACAGTTGGGCACTGTATATATGTATGAGCCCCCGCCAAGAAAATGTATATTTAAGCGGGACAGAAGCCCGCCGTCGAGGGGGCGGGGCTTCTTCCTCAGCACTCACCTGCGCCATGTTTTTTCTCCACAGCACCGCTGAGAGGAAGCTCCCCGGTTTCTCCTCTGCTTATACCACGGTAGAAGAGAGGGTTTTAAAGAAGAAGGGGGGCACATAATTCGGCGCAGATAATAACAGCGCTACTGGGTAAACATTAAATTGCTGTGTTTTTTCCTGGGTCATATAGCGCTGGGGTGTGTGCTGGCATACTCTCTCTCTGTCTCTCCAAAGGGCCTTGTGGGGGAATTATCTTCAGATGAGCATTCCCTGAGTGTGTGGTGTGTCGGTACGTGTGTGTCGACATGTCTGAGGTAAAAGGCTCTCCTAAGGAGGTGATGGAGCAAATGTGTGTGTGTGTGTGTGTGTGTGTGGTGTCTCCGTCGACAACGCCGACACCTGTTTGGATATGTGTAAGTGCTAAGGTGAATTTATTGCACAAAAGATTAGAGAACAGACAGGAAATCTACCCATGTCTGTCCCTATGTCACAGAGACCTTCAGAGTCTCTCAATGCTCACTATCCAAAATAATAGACACTGATATCGACACGGAGTTTGACTCCAGTGTCGACTACGATAATGCAAAGTTACAGCCAAAATGGCAGAAAAGTATTCAATATATGATTATTGTAATGAAAGATGTTTTGCATATCACTGATGACTCATCTGTCCCTGACACAAGGGTACACATGTTTAAGGGGAAGAAAGCTGAGGTCAATTTCCCTCCTCTCATGATGAAATAGAGAGGAAATCTCCAGACAAGAGACTGCAGTTTCCCACAAAGAATTCTCAGGGAGTATCCTTTCCCCACTAGGGCCAGGATACGAGGGGAATCTTCCCCTAGGGTGGACAAAGCTTGTCACGTTTACCCAAAAGGTAGCGCTGACTTTACAGCTATCCTAAGGGATCCTGCAGATAGCTTGCAGTAAAAGTACTTTGAAGTCCATTTACACACATTCTGGTACACTACTCAGACCAACGATTGTGTCGGCATGGGTTTATAGCGCTGTAGCAGCGTGGACATGGAGACCCTAGTATGTGTATACATAGGTATATATATATATATATATATATATATATATAAAAGATGCTGTCTTATATAAATATATATATATATATATATATATATATATATATATATATATATATATATAAAACATGCCCAAAGAGACATTAGTCTACTGGGTTCTAGAGTCAACGCTATGTCGATTTCTGCTAGACGTGTCCTGTGGAACATGCACAGGTGATGCCGACTAAAAGAGGCATATGCAAGGTTTACCTTACAAGGCTGAGGAATTGTGTGGAGAAGGGCTCTCAGACCTGGCCTCCACAGCTATAGCTGGTAATTCTGAACTTTTGCCTTATATTCCCGCACAGCCTAAGAAAGCACGACATTATCAAATGCAGTCCTTTCGATCACAAAGCAAGAAGGTCCGAGGTGCGTCCTTTCTTGCCAGAGGCAGGGGCAGAGGAAAGAAGCTGCACAACACAGCTAGTTCCCAGGAACAGAAGTCCTCCCCGGCCTCTACAAAATCCACCGCAGGACGCTGGGGCTCCACGGGCGGAACTAGGCCTGGTGGGGGCACGTCTTCGAAATTTCAGCCACAAGTGGGTTCACTCCCAGGTGGATCCCTGGGCAATAAAAATTGTGTCTCAGGGATACAAGCTGGAAGTCGAAGAGATGCCCCCTCGCCGATACCTCAAATCGGCCCGACCAGCTTCCCCCCACGAGAGGGAAATAGTGTTAACTGCAATTCACAAATTGTATCTTCAACAGGTGGTGGTCAAGGTTCCCCTCCTTCAACAGGGAAGGGGTTATTATTCGACCATGTTGGTAGTCCCAAAACCGGACGGTTCGGTCAGACCCATATTGAATTTAAAATCCCTGAACATATACCTGTAAAGGTTCAAGTTCAAGATGGAATCGCTGAGAGCGGTCATCGCAAGCCTGGAAGGGGGGGATTTTATGGTGTCTCTGGACATAAAGGATGCATACCTTCATGTCCCCATTTATCCACCTCATCAGGCGTACCTCAGATTTGTGGTACAGGATTGTCATTACCAATTTCAGACGTTGCCGTTTGGTCTCTCCACGGCACCGAGAATATTTACCAAGGTAATGGCGGAAATGAAGGTACTCCTGAGGAAGCAAGGGGTCACAATTATCCCATACTTGGACGATCTCCTCGTGAAGGCGAGATCAAGAGAGCAGTTGCTGAACAGCGTATCACTTTCTCTGGAAGTGTTACGGCAACATGGCTGGATTCTAAATATTCCAAAGTCGCAGTTGGTTCCTACGACTAGTCTGCCTTTCCTGGGCATGATTCTAGACACAGAACAGAAAAGGGTTTATCTCCCGATAGAGAAAGCTCAGGAACTCATGACACTGGTCAGGAACCTATTAAAACCAAAACAGGTGTCAGTGCATCACTGCACTCGAGTCCTGGGAAAGATGGTGGCATCATAGAGGCCATTCCCTTCGGCAGGTTCCATGCGAGGACCTTTCAATGGGACTTACTGGACAAGTGGTCCGGATCACATCTTCAGATGCATCGGTTAATCACCCTATCCCCCAGGGCCAGGGTGTCTCTTCTGTGGTGGCTGCAGAGCGCTCACCTTCTAGAGGGACGCAGATTCGGCATTCAGGACTGGGTCCTGGTGACTACGGACGCAAGTCTCCGAGGGTGGGGAGCAGTCACACAGGGAAGAGATTTCCAAGGTCTGTGGTCAAGTCAAGAGACTTGCCTTCACATCAACATCCTGGAACTAAGGGCCGTATACAACGCCCTGCGTCAAGCGGAGAACTTGCTTCGCGACCAACCGGTTCTGATTCAGTCAGACAACATCACCACAGTGGCTCATGTAAACCTACAAGGCGGCACAAGGAGCAGAGTGGCGATGGCGGAAGCCACCAGAATTCTTTGCTGGGCGGAGAATCACGTAAGCGCACTGTCAGCAGTGTTCATCCCGGGAGTGGACAACTGGGAAGCAGACTTCCTCAGCAGACACGACCTCCACCCGGGAGAGTGGGGACTTCATCAGGAAGTCTTCGCACAGATTACAAGTCGGTGGGGACTGCCACAGGTGGACATGATGGCATCCCGCTTCAACAAAAAGCTGCAGAGGTATTGCGCCAGGTCAAGAGACCCTCAGGCGATAGCTGTAGACGCCCTGGTGACACCGTGGGTGTTCCAGTCGGTCTATGTATTCCCTCCTCTTCCTCTCATACCCAAGGTGCTGAGGATAATAAGAAAAAGAGGATTGAGAACAATACTCATTGTTCCAGATTGGCCACGAAGTACTTGGTATCCAGATCTGCAAGAAATGCTCACAGAGGACCCGTGGCCTCTTCCTCTAAGACAGGACTTGTTGCAACAGGGGCCCTGTCTGTTCCAATACTTGCCGCGCCTGCGTTTGACGGCATGGCGGTTGAACGCCGGATCCTAGCAGAGAAAGGCATTCCGGATGAGGTCATTCCTACGCTGATAAAGGCTAGGAAGGACTTAACAGCTCAACATTATCACCGTATATGGCGAAAATATGTTGCTTGGTGTGAGGCCAGGAATGCCCCTATGGAGGAATTCCAGCTGGGCCGTTCCTTCACTTCCTACAGTCAGGAGTGAATTTGGGCCTAAAATTGGGTTCCATTAAGGTCCAGATTTCGGCCCTATCCATTTTCTTTCAAAAGGAGTTGACTTCTCTACCTGAAGTTCAGACGTTTGTAAAAGGAGTGCTGCATATTCAGCCCCCTTTTGTGCCTCCAGTGGCACCTTGGGATCTTAACGTGGTGTTGAGTTTCCTGAAATCCCACTGGTTTGGACCACTCAAAACGGTGGAGTTGAAATATCTCACGTGGAAGGTGGTCATGCTATTAGCCTTGGCTTCGGCTAGGCGTGTGTCAGAGTTGGCGGCTTTGTCACATAAAAGCCCCTATCTGGTTTTCCATGCGGAAAGAGCAGATCTGCGGACCCGTCCATAATTTCTGCCGAAAGTGGTTTCATCCTTTCATATAAACCAACCTATTGTGGTGCCTGTGGCTACTACTGACTTGGAGGATTCCGAGTTGCTTGATGTGGTCAGGGCTTTGAAGGTTTATGTAGCCAGAACGGCTAGGGTCAGGAAAACAGAGTCTTTGTTTCTCCTGTATGCTTCCAACAAGCTTGGTGCTCCTGCTTCAAAGCAAACTATTGCTCGCTGGATCTGTAACACGATTCAGCAGGCTCATTCTGCGTCTGGATTGCCGCTGCCAAAATCAGTTAAGGCCCATTCCGCAAGGAAGGTGGGCTCTTCTTGGGCGGCTGCCCGAGGGGTCTCGGCATTACAGCTTTGCCGAGCGGCTACTTGGTCAGGTTCAAACACTTTTGCAAAGTTCTACAAGTTTGATACCCTGGCTGAGGAGGACCTTGTGTTTGCTCAATCGGTGCTGCAGAGTCATCCGCACTCTCCCGCCCGTTTGTGAGCTTTGGTATATTCCCCATGGTCCTTACGGAGTCCCCAGCATCCACTAGGACGTTAGAGAAAATAAGATTTTACTTACCGGTAAATCTATTTATCGTAGTCCGTAGTGGATGCTGGGCGCCCGTCCCAAGTGCGGACTTCTTCTGCAATGCTTGTATATAGTTATTGCTTCAATAAGGGTTATGTTATGGTTGCATCAGGGTTGGACCTGATGCTCTGTTGTTGTCATACTGGTTGTTATAAACTCATGTTATTCGGTGTGATTGGTGTGGCTGGTATGAATCTTGCCCTGGATTACCAAAATCCTTTCCTTGTACTGTCAGCTCTTCTGGGCACAGTTTCTCTAACTGAGGTCTGGAGGAGGGGCATAGAGGGAGGAGCCAGAGCACACCAGAACCTAAATTCTTTCTTAAAGTGCCCATGCCTCCTGCGGAGACAGTCTATCCCCATGGTCCTTACGGAGTCCCCAGCATCCACTACGGACTACGAGAAATAGATTTACCGGTAAGTAAAATCTTATTATTACCAGAGTATTACCAGTATATTACCAGCGTATTACCAGTATATTACCAGTGTATTACCAGTATATTACCAGAGTATTACCAGTATATTACCAGCGTATTACCAGCGTATTACCAGAATATTACCAGCGTATTACCAGAGTATTACCAGTATATTACCAGAGTATTACCAGTATATTACCAGCGTATTACCAGCGTATTACCAGCGTATTACCAGAATATTACCAGCGTATTACCAGAGTATTACCAGTATATTACCAGTATATTACCAGTATATTACCAGAGCATTACCAGCGTATTACCAGCGTATTACCAGAATATTACCAGCGTATTACCAGAGTATTACCAGTATATTACCAGTATATTACCAGAGCATTACCAGCGTATTACCAGCGTATTCCCAGCGTATTACCAGTATATTACCAGCGTATTACCAGCATATTACCAGTATATTACCAGTATATTACCAGCGTATTACCAGCGTATTTCCAGAGTGTTACCAGCGTATTACCAGTATATTACCAATATATTACCAGCATATTACCAGTGTATTACCAGTATATTACCAGCGTATTACCAGTATATTACCAGCGTATTACCAGCGTATTACCAGCGTATTACCAGAGTATTACCAGCGTATCACCAGAGTATTACCAGCGTATTACCAGAGTATTACCAGCGTATTACCAGTATATTACCAGCGTATTACCAGCGTATTACCAGTATATTACCAGTGTATTATCAGAGTATTACCAGCATATTACCAGCGTATTACCAGTATATTACCAGCGTATTACCAGAGCATTACCAGCGTATTACCAGTATATTACCAGTATATTACCAGCATATTACCAGTATATTACCAGCGTATTACCAGAGTATTACCAGAGTATTACCAGAGCATTACCAGCGTATTACCAGTATATTACCAGTATATTACCAGCGTATTACCAGTATATTACCAGAGTATTACCAGAGTATTACCAGCGTATTCCCAGAGTATTCCCAGCGTATTACCAGTATATTACCAGCGTATTACCAATATATTACCAGCGTTTTTCCAGAGTATTACCAGCGTATTACCAGTATATTACCAGAGTATTACCAGCGTATTACCAGAGTATTCCCAGCGTATTACCAGTATATTACCAGCGTATTACCAATATATTACCAGCGTTTTTCCAGAGTATTACCAGCGTATTACCAGTATATTACCAGAGTATTACCAGCGTATTACCAGAGTATTCCCAGCAGGGCCGGTTACGGGGCTTCTGGCGCCCCGGGCGGCATTAGTGGCCTACTGTTGTAGGATGTGCGGTTCGCGATGACGTCATCGCGCACAGCAAAGGTCCTCTCCACGAAGGTAAACTAGACGCTAAGCGTCTAGTTCCCTTCGTGGAGAGGACCTTTGCTGTGCAGTGCCCGATGACGTCAACGCGCACCGCACATCATTACAGTGAAGGTCCTCTCCAGGAAGGGAAATTAGACGCGTAGCATCTAGTTTCCCTTCACAACGGACAGCGGGGCCGCGGCAGCGGGGGTCACTACAGCAGCAGCGGATCTTGCCATGGTGCGGTGCCCTCCGAATGGCGCCGGCAGCCTCCGGAAGGCGGCGCCCCGGGGAAAAGTCCTGCTTGCCCGTGGCAAGATCGGCTACTGATTCCCAGCGTATTACCAGTATATTACCAGAGTATTACCAGCTTATTACCAGTATATTACCAGTGTATTACCAGAGTATTCCCAGCATATTACCAGTATATTACCAGCGTATTACCAGTATATTACCAGAGTATTACCAGCGTATTACCAGTATATTTCAGAGTATTACCAGCATATTACCAGTATATTACTAGCGTATTACCAGTATATTACCAGCGTATTACCAGCGTATTACCAGCGTATTACCACAGTATTACCAGCGTATTACCAGTATATTACCAGCGTATTACCAGTATATTACCAGAGTATTACCAGTATATTACCAGTGTATTGCCAGTATATTACCAGCGTATTACCAGAGTATTACCAGCGTATTACCAGTATATTACCAGCGTATTACCAGTATATTACCAGCGTATTACCAGTATATTACCAGCGTATTACCAGCGTATTACCAGCGTATTGCCAGAGTATTCCCAGAGTATTACCAGTATATTACCAGCGTATTACCAGTATATTACCAGCGTATTACCAGTATATTACCAGCGTATAACCAGAGTATTACCAGAGTATTACCAGCGTGTTACCAGTATATTACCAGTATATTACCAGAGTATTACTAGTATATTACCAGAGTATTACCAGCGTATTACCAGCGTATTACCAGTATATTACCATTGTATTACCAGTATATTACCAGAGTATTACCAGCGTATTACCAGTATATTACCAGCGTATTACCAGCGTATTACCAGTGTATTACCTGTATATTACCAGTATATTACCAGAGTATTACCAGTATATTACCAGAGTATTACCAGCATATTACCAGTATATTACCAGTGTATTACCAGTATATTACCAGTATATTACCAGTATATTACCAGAGTATTACCAGTATATTACCAGAGTATTACCAGTATATTACCAGTATATTACCAGAGTATTACCAGCATATTACCAGTATATTACCAGTGTATTACCAGTATATTACCAGTATATTACCAGAGTATTACCAGTATATTACCAGTATATTACCAGAGTATTACCAGTATATTACCAGTATATTACCAGAGTATTACCAGTATATTACCAGAGTATTACCAGCATATTACCAGTATATTACCAGCGTATTACCAGAGTATTCCCAGCGTATTACCAGTATATTACCAGCGTATTACAAGTATATTACCAGAGTATTACCAGAGTTTTACCAGCGTATTACCAGTATATTACCAGCGTATTCCCAGCGTATTACCAGTATATTACCAGCGTATTACCAGCGAATTACCAGCGTATTACCAGCATATTACTAGTATATTACCAGTATATTACCAGTGAATTACCAGCGTATTACCAGCGTATTACTAGTATATTACCAGCGTATTACCAGAGAATTACCAGCGTATTACCAGTATATTACCAGAGTATTACCAGCGTATTTCCAGTATATTACCAGCGTATTACCAGCATATTACCAGAGAATTACCAGCGTATTACCAGAGTATTACCAGTATATTACCAGCGTATTACCAGTATATTACCAGCGTATTACCAGAGTATTACCAGCGTATTATCAGAGTATTACCAGTATATTACCAGTATATTACCAGCGTATTACCAGCGTATTACCAGTATATTACCAGCGTATTACCAGTATATTACCAGTATATTACCAGCGTATTACCAGAGTATTACCAGCGTATTATCAGAGTATTACCAGTCACAGCCAATAGTCTGTTGTTCAAGTTCTGTTCCTGCCAAATAAAATAATTTGGAAACGATTAGACGACATGAACTCTGCTGGAATAGGAGGAGAATCTCCGCAGCTATAGCCAGGCCCAGATCTGACGCCTGGTGCAGGTGTGTCTATAATAATGTCTCCTCTGTGATTTATCCCTCTCACTGGCCGCACTTACTCCAGTATCTGACGCCTGGTGCAGGTGTGTCTATAATAATGTCTCCTCTGTGATTTATCCCTGTCACTGGCTGCACTTACTCCAGTATCTGACGCCTGGTGCAGGTGTGTCTATAATAATGTCTCCTCTGTGATTTATCCCTCTCACTGGCCGCACTTACTCCAGTATCTGACGCCTGGTGCAGGTGTGTCTATAATAATGTCTCCTCTGTGATTTATCCCTCTCACTGGCCGCACTTACTCCAGTATCTGACGCCTGGTGCAGGTGTGTCTATAATAATGTCTCCTCTGTGATTTATCCCTCTCACTGGCCGCACTTACTCCAGTATCTGACGCCTGGTGCAGGTGTGTCTATAATAATGTCTCCCCTGTGATTTATCCCTGTCACTGGCCGCACTTACTCCAGTATCTGACGTCTGGTGCAGGTGTGTCTATAATAATGTCTCCTCTGTGATTTATCCCTCTCACTGGCCGCACTTACTCCAGTATCTGACGCCTGGTGCAGGTGTGTCTATAATAATGTCTCCTCTGTGATTTATCCCTCTCACTGGCCGCACTTACTCCAGTATCTGACGCCTGGTGCAGGTGTGTCTATAATAATGTCTCCTCTGTGATTTATCCCTCTCACTGGCAGCACTTACTCCAGTATCTGACGCCTGGTGCAGGTGTGTCTATAATAATGTCTCCTCTGGGATTTATCCCTCTCACTGGCCGCACTTACTCCAGTATCTGACGCCTGGTGCAGGTGTGTCTATAATAATGTCTCCTCTGTGATTTATCCCTCTCACTGGCCGCACTTACTCCAGTATCTGACGCCTGGTGCAGGTGTGTCTATAATAATGTCTCCTCTGTGATTTATCCCTCTCACTGGCCGCACTTACTCCAGTATCTGACGCCTGGTGCAGGTGTGTCTATAATAATGTCTCCTCTGTGATTTATCCCTCTCACTGGCTGCACTTACTCCAGTATCTGACGCCTGGTGCAGGTGTACCTATAATAATGTCTCCTCTGTGATTTATCCCTCTCACTGGCCGCACTTACTCCAGTATCTGACGCCTGGTGCAGGTGTGTCTATAATAATGTCTCCTCTGTGATTTATCCCTGTCACTGGCCGCACTTACTCCAGTATCTGACGCCTGGTGCAGGTGTGTCTATAATAATGTCTCCTCTGTGATTTATCCCTCTCACTGGCCGCACTTACTCCAGTATCTGACGCCTGGTGCAGGTGTGTCTATAATAATGTCTCCTCTGTGATTTATCCCTCTCACTGGCCGCACTTACTCCAGTATCTGACGCCTGGTGCAGGTGTGTCTATAATAATGTCTCCTCTGTGATTTATCCCTCTCACTGGCTGCACTTACTCCAGTATCTGACGCCTGGTGCAGGTGTGTCTATAATAATGTCTCCTCTGTGATTTATCCCTGTCACTGGCCGCACTTACTCCAGTATCTGACACCTGGTGCAGGTGTGTCTATAATAATGTCTCCTCTGTGATTTATCCCTCTCACTGGCTGTACTTACTCCAGTATCTGACGCCTGGTGCAGGTGTGTCTATAATAATGTCTCCTCTGTGATTTATCCCTCTCACTGGCCGCACTTACTCCAGTATCTGACGCCTGGTGCAGGTGTGTCTATAATAATGTCTCCTCTGTGATTTATCCCTCTCACTGGCTGCACTTACTCCAGTATCTGACGCCTGGTGCAGGTGTGTCTATAATAATGTCTCCTCTGTGATTTATCCCTCTCACTGGCCGCACTTACTCCAGTATCTGACGCCTGGTGCAGGTGTGTCTATAATAATGTCTCCTCTGTGATTTATCCCTCTCACTGGCTGCACTTACTCCAGTATCTGACGCCTGGTGCACGTGTGTCTATAATAATGTCTCCTCTGTGATTTATCCCTGTCACTGGCCGCACTTACTCCAGTATCTGACGCCTGGTGCAGGTGTGTCTATAATAATGTCTCCTCTGTGATTTATCCCTCTCACTGGCCGCACTTACTCCAGTATCTGACGCCTGGTGCAGGTGTGTCTATAATAATGTCTCCTCTGTGATTTATCCCTCTCACTGGCCGCACTTACTCCAGTATCTGACGCCTGGTGCAGGTGTGTCTATAATAATGTCTCCTCTGGGATTTATCCCTCTCACTGGCCGCACTTACTCCAGTATCTGACGCCTGGTGCAGGTGTGTCTATAATAATGTCTCCTCTGTGATTTATCCCTCTCACTGGCCGCACTTACTCCAATATCTGATGCCCTGTGCAGGTGTGTCTATAATAATGTCTCCTCTGTGATTTATCCCTGTCACTGCCCGCACTTACTCCAGTATCTGACGCCTGGTGCAGGTGTGTCTATAATAATGTCTCCTCTGGGATTTATCCCTCTCACTGGCCGCACTTACTCCAGTATCTGACGCCTGGTGCAGGTGTGTCTATAATAATGTCTCCTCTGTGATTTATCCCTCTCACTGGCCGCACTTACTCCAGTATCTGACGCCTGGTGCAGGTGTGTCTATAATAATGTCTCCTCTGTGATTTATCCCTCTCACTGGCCGCACTTACTCCAGTATCTGACGCCTGGTGCAGGTGTGTCTATAATAATGTCTCCCCTGTGATTTATCCCTGTCACTGGCCGCACTTACTCCAGTATCTGACGCCTGGTGAAGGTGTGTCTATAATAATGTCTCCTCTGTGATTTATCCCTCTCACTGGCCGCACTTACTCCAGTATCTGACGCCTGGTGCAGGTGTGTCTATAATAATGTCTCCTCTGTGATTTATCCCTCTCACTGGCCGCACTTACTCCAGTATCTGACGCCTGGTGCAGGTGTGTCTATAATAATGTCTCCCCTGTGATTTATCCCTGTCACTGGCCGCACTTACTCCAGTATCTGACGCCTGGTGCAGGTGTGTCTATAATAATGTCTCCCCTGTGATTTATCCCTGTCACTGGCCGCACTTACTCCAGTATCTGACGCCTGGTGCAGGTGTGTCTATAATAATGTCTCCTCTGTGATTTATCCCTCTCACTGGCCGCACTTACTCCAGTATCTGACGCCTGGTGCAGGTGTGTCTATAATAATGTCTCCTCTGTGATTTATCCCTGTCACTGGCCGCACTTACTCCAGTATCTGACGCCTGGTGCAGGTGTGTCTATAATAATGTCTCCCCTGTGATTTATCCCTGTCACTGGCCGCACTTACTCCAGTATCTGACGCCTGGTGAAGGTGTGTCTATAATAATGTCTCCTCTGTGATTTATCCCTCTCACTGGCCGCACTTACTCCAGTATCTGACGCCTGGTGCAGGTGTGTCTATAATAATGTCTCCCCTGTGATTTATCCCTGTCACTGGCCGCACTTACTCCAGTATCTGACGCCTGGTGCAGGTGTGTCTATAATAATGTCTCCCCTGTGATTTATCCCTGTCACTGGCCGCACTTACTCCAGTATCTGACGCCTGGTGCAGGTGTGTCTATAATAATGTCTCCCCTGTGATTTATCCCTGTCACTGGCCGCACTTACTCCAGTATCTGACGCCTGGTGAAGGTGTGTCTATAATAATGTCTCCTCTGTGATTTATCCCTCTCACTGGCCGCACTTACTCCAGTATCTGACGCCTGGTGCAGGTGTGTCTATAATAATGTCTCCCCTGTGATTTATCCCTGTCACTGGCCGCACTTACTCCAGTATCTGACGCCTGGTGCAGGTGTGTCTATAATAATGTCTCCCCTGTGATTTATCCCTGTCACTGGCCGCACTTACTCCAGTATCTGACGCCTGGTGCAGGTGTGTCTATAATAATGTCTCCCCTGTGATTTATCCCTGTCACTGGCCGCACTTACTCCAGTATCTGACGCCTGGTGCAGGTGTACCTATAAGAATGTCTCCTCTGTGATTTATCCCTGTCACTGGCCGCACTTACTCCAGTATCTGACGCCTGGTGCAGGTGTGTCTATAATAATGTCTCCTCTGTGATTTATCCCTCTCACTGGCTGCACTTACTCCAGTATCTGACGCCTGGTGCAGGTGTGTCTATAATAATGTCTCCTCTGTGATTTATCCCTCTCACTGGCCGCACTTACTCCAGTATCTGACGCCTGGTGCAGGTGTGTCTATAATAATGTCTCCTCTGTGATTTATCCCTCTCACTGGCCGCACTTACTCCAGTATCTGACGCCTGGTGCAGGTGTGTCTATAATAATGTCTCCCCTGTGATTTATCCCTGTCACTGGCCGCACTTACTCCAGTATCTGACGCCTGGTGAAGGTGTGTCTATAATAATGTCTCCTCTGTGATTTATCCCTCTCACTGGCCGCACTTACTCCAGTATCTGACGCCTGGTGCAGGTGTGTCTATAATAATGTCTCCTCTGTGATTTATCCCTCTCACTGGCCGCACTTACTCCAGTATCTGACGCCTGGTGCAGGTGTGTCTATAATAATGTCTCCTCTGTGATTTATCCCTCTCACTGGCCGCACTTACTCCAGTATCTGACGCCTGGTGCAGGTGTGTCTATAATAATGTCTCCTCTGTGATTTATCCCTCTCACTGGCCGCACTTACTCCAATATCTGATGCCTGGTGCAGGTGTGTCTATAATAATGTCTCCTCTGTGATTTATCCCTGTCACTGCCCGCACTTACTCCAGTATCTGACGCCTGGTGCAGGTGTGTCTATAATAATGTCTCCTCTGTGATTTATCCCTCTCACTGGCCGCACTTACTCCAGTATCTGACGCCTGGTGCAGGTGTGTCTATAATAATGTCTCCTCTGTGATTTATCCCTCTCACTGGCCGCACTTACTCCAGTATCTGACGCCTGGTGCAGGTGTGTCTATAATAATGTCTCCTCTGTGATTTATCCCTCTCACTGGCCGCACTTACTCCAATATCTGACGCCTGGTGCAGGTGTGTCTATAATAATGTCTCCTCTGTGATTTATCCCTCTCACTGGCTGCACTTACTCCAGTATCTGACGCCTGGTGCAGGTGTGTCTATAATAATGTCTCCTCTGTGATTTATCCCTCTCACTGGCCGCACTTACTCCAGTATCTGACGCCTGGTGCAGGTGTGTCTATAATAATGTCTCCTCTGTGATTTATCCCTCTCACTGGCCGCACTTACTCCAGTATCTGACGCCTGGTGCAGGTGTGTCTATAATAATGTCTCCTCTGTGATTTATCCATCTCACTGGCCGCACTTACTCCAGTATCTGATGCCTGGTGCAGGTGTGTCTATAATAATGTCTCCTCTGTGATTTATCCCTCTCACTGGCCGCACTTACTCCAGTATCTGACGCCTGGTGCAGGTGTGTCTATAATAATGTCTCCTCTGTGATTTATCCCTGTCACTGGCCGCACTTACTCCAGTATCTGACGCCTGGTGCAGGTGTGTCTATAATAATGTCTCCTCTGTGATTTATCCCTGTCACTGGCTGCACTTACTCCAGTATCTGACGCCTGGTGCAGGTGTGTCTATAATAATGTCTCCTCTGTGATTTATCCCTCTCACTGGCCGCACTTACTCCAGTATCTGACGCCTGGTGCAGGTGTGTCTATAATAATGTCTCCTCTGTGATTTATCCCTCTCACTGGCCGCACTTACTCCAGTATCTGACGCCTGGTGCAGGTGTGTCTATAATAATGTCTCCTCTGTGATTTATCCCTCTCACTGGCCGCACTTACTCCAGTATCTGACGCCTGGTGCAGGTGTGTCTATAATAATGTCTCCTCTGTGATTTATCCCTCTCACTGGCCGCACTTACTCCAGTATCTGACGCCTGGTGCAGGTGTGTCTATAATAATGTCTCCTCTGGGATTTATCCCTCTCACTGGCCGCACTTACTCCAGTATCTGACGCCTGGTGCAGGTGTGTCTATAATAATGTCTCCTCTGTGATTTATCCCTCTCACTGGCCGCACTTACTCCAGTATCTGACGCCTGGTGCAGGTGTGTCTATAATAATGTCTCCTCTGTGATTTATCCCTGTCACTGGCCGCACTTACTCCAGTATCTGACGCCTGGTGCAGGTGTGTCTATAATAATGTCTCCTCTGTGATTTATCCCTGTCACTGGCTGCACTTACTCCAGTATCTGACGCCTGGTGCAGGTGTGTCTATAATAATGTCTCCTCTGTGATTTATCCCTGTCACTGGCCGCACTTACTCCAGTATCTGACGCCTGGTGCAGGTGTGTCTATAATAATGTCTCCTCTGTGATTTATTCCTCTCACTGGCTGCACTTACTCCAGTATCTGACGCCTGGTGCAGGTGTGTCTATAATAATGTCTCCTCTGTGATTTATCCCTCTCACTGGCCGCACTTACTCCAGTATCTGACGCCTGGTGCAGGTGTGTCTATAATAATGTCTCCTCTGTGATTTATCCCTGTCACTGGCCGCACTTACTCCAGTATCTGACGCCTGGTGCAGGTGTGTCTATAATAATGTCTCCTCTGTGATTTATCCCTCTCACTGGCCGCACTTACTCCAGTATCTGACGTCTGGTGCAGGTGTGTCCTGTCTATAATAATGTCTCCCCTGTGATTTATCCCTCTCACTGGCCGCACTTACTCCAGTATCTGACGCCTGGTGCAGGTGTGTCTATAATAATGTCTCCTCTGTGATTTATACCTCTCACTGCCCGCACTTACTCCAGTATCTGACACCTGGTGCAGGTGTGCCTATAATAATGTCTCCTCTGTGATTTATCCCTCTCACTGGCTGCACTTACTCCAGTATCTGACGCCTGGTGCAGGTGTGTCTATAATAATGTCTCCTCTGTGATTTATCCCTCTCACTGGCTGCACTTACTCCAGTATCTGTCGCCTGGTGCAGGTGTGTCTATAATAATGTCTCCTCTGTGATTTATCCCTCTCACTGGCTGCACTTACTCCAGTATCTGACGCCTGGTGCAGGTGTGTCTATAATAATGTCTCCTCTGTGATTTATCCCTCTCACTGGCCGCACTTACTCCAGTATCTGACGCCTGGTGCAGGTGTGTCTATAATAATGTCTCCTCTGTGATTTATCCCTCTCACTGGCCGCACTTACTCCAGTATCTGACGCCTGGTGCAGGTGTGTCTATAATAATGTCTCCTCTGTGATTTATCCCTCTCACTGGCCGCACTTACTCCAGTATCTGACGCCTGGTGCAGGTGTGTCTATAATAATGTCTCCTCTGTGATTTATCCCTCTCACTGGCTGCACTTACTCCAGTATCTGACGCCTGGTGCAGGTGTGTCTATAATAATGTCTCCCCTGTGATTTATCCCTCTCACTGGCCGCACTTACTCCAGTATCTGACGCCTGGTGCAGGTGTGTCTATAATAATGTCTCCTCTGTGATTTATCCCTCTCACTGGCCGCACTTACTCCAGTATCTGACGCCTGGTGCAGGTGTGTCTATAATAATGTCTCTTCTGTGATTTATCCCTCTCACTGGCCGCACTTACTCCAGTATCTGACGCCTGGTGCAGGTGTGTCTATAATAATGTCTCCTCTGTGATTTATCCCTCTCACTGGCCGCACTTACTCCGGTATCTGACGCCTGGTGCAGGTGTGTCTATAATAATGTCTCCTCTGTGATTTATCCCTGTCACTGGCCGCACTTACTCCAGTATCTGACGCCTGGTGCAGGTGTGTTTATAATAATGTCTCCTCTGTGATTTATCCCTCTCACTGGCCGCACTTACTCCAGTATCTGACGCCTGGTGCAGGTGTGTCTATAATAATGTCTCCCTGTGATTTATCCCTCTCACTGGCCGCACTTACTCCAGTATCTGACGCCTGGTGCAGGTGTGTCTATAATAATGTCTCCTCTGTGATTTATCCCTCTCACTGGCCGCACTTACTCCAGTATCTGACGCCTGGTGCAGGTGTGTCTATAATAATGTCTCCTCTGGGATTTATCCCTCTCACTGGCCGCACTTACTCCAGTATCTGACGCCTGGTGCAGGTGTGTCTATAATAATGTCTCCCTGTGATTTATCCCTCTCACTGGCCGCACTTACTCCAGTATCTGACGCCTGGTGCAGGTGTGTCTATAATAATGTCTCCTCTGTGATTTATCCCTCTCACTGGCCGCACTTACTCCAGTATCTGACGCCTGGTGCAGGTGTGTCTATAATAATGTCTCCTCTGTGATTTATCCCTCTCACTGGCCGCACTTACTCCAGTATCTGACACCTGGTGCAGGTGTGTCTATAATAATGTCTCCTCTGTGATTTATCCCTCTCACTGGCCGCACTTACTCCAGTATCTGACGCCTGGTGCAGGTGTGTCTATAATAATGTCTCCTCTGTGATTTATCCCTCTCACTGGCCGCACTTACTCCAGTATCTGACGCCTGGTGCAGGTGTGTCTATAATAATGTCTCCTCTGTGATTTATCCCTGTCACTGGCCGCACTTACTCCAATATCTGATGCCTGGTGCAGGTGTGTCTATAATAATGTCTCCTCTGTGATTTATCCCTGTCACTGGCCGCACTTACTCCAGTATCTGACGCCTGGTGCAGGTGTGTCTATAATAATGTCTCCTCTGTGATTTATCCCTGTCACTGGCCGCACTTACTCCAATATCTGATGCCTGGTGCAGGTGTGTCTATAATAATGTCTCCTCTGTGATTTATCCCTCTCACTCGCCGCACTTACTCCAGTATCTGACGCCTGGTGCAGGTGTGTCTATAATAATGTCTCCTCTGTGATTTATCCCTGTCACTGGCCGCACTTACTCCAATATCTGATGCCTGGTGCAGGTGTGTCTATAATAATGTCTCCTCTGTGATTTATCCCTGTCACTGCCCGCACTTACTCCAGTATCTGACGCCTGGTGCAGGTGTGTCTATAATAATGTCTCCTCTGTGATTTATCCCTCTCACTGGCCGCACTTACTCCAGTATCTGACGCCTGGTGCAGGTGTGTCTATAATAATGTCTCCTCTGTGATTTATCCCTCTCACTGGCCGCACTTACTCCAGTATCTGACGCCTGGTGCAGGTGTGTCTATAATAATGTCTCCTCTGTGATTTATCCCTCTCACTGGCCGCACTTACTCCAGTATCTGACGCCTGGTGCAGGTGTGTCTATAATAATGTCTCCTCTGTGATTTATCCCTCTCACTGGCCGCACTTACTCCAGTATCTGACGCCTGGTGCAGGTGTGTCTATAATAATGTCTCCTCTGTGATTTATCCCTCTCACTGGCCGCACTTACTCCAATATCTGATGCCTGGTGCAGGTGTGTCTATAATAATGTCTCCTCTGTGATTTATCCCTGTCACTGGCCGCACTTACTCCAGTATCTGACGCCTGGTGCAGGTGTGTCTATAATAATGTCTCCTCTGTGATTTATCCCTGTCACTGGCCGCACTTACTCCAATATCTGATGCCTGGTGCAGGTGTGTCTATAATAATGTCTCCTCTGTGATTTATCCCTCTCACTGGCCGCACTTACTCCAGTATCTGACGCCTGGTGCAGGTGTGTCTATAATAATGTCTCCTCTGTGATTTATCCCTGTCACTGGCCGCACTTACTCCAATATCTGATGCCTGGTGCAGGTGTGTCTATAATAATGTCTCCTCTGTGATTTATCCCTGTCACTGCCCGCACTTACTCCAGTATCTGACGCCTGGTGCAGGTGTGTCTATAATAATGTCTCCTCTGTGATTTATCCCTCTCACTGGCCGCACTTACTCCAGTATCTGACGCCTGGTGCAGGTGTGTCTATAATAATGTCTCCTCTGTGATTTATCCCTCTCACTGGCCGCACTTACTCCAGTATCTGACGCCTGGTGCAGGTGTGTCTATAATAATGTCTCCTCTGTGATTTATCCCTCTCACTGGCCGCACTTACTCCAGTATCTGACGCCTGGTGCAGGTGTGTCTATAATAATGTCTCCTCTGTGATTTATCCCTGTCACTGGCCGTACTTACTCCAGTATCTGACGCCTGGTGCAGGTGTGTCTATAATAATGTCTCCTCTGTGATTTATCCCTCTCACTGCCCGCACTTACTCCAGTATCTGACGCCTGGTGCAGGTGTGTCTATAATAATGTCTCCTCTGTGATTTATCCCTGTCACTGGCCGCACTTACTCCAGTATCTGACGCCTGGTGCAGGTGTGTCTATAATAATATCTCCTCTGGGATTTATCCCTCTCACTGGCCGCACTTACTCCAGTATCTGACGCCTGGTGCAGGTGTGTCTATAATAATGTCTCCTCTGTGATTTATCCCTCTCACTGGCCGCACTTACTCCAGTATCTGACGCCTGGTGCAGGTGTGTCTATAATAATGTCTCCTCTGTGATTTATCCCTCTCACTGGCCGCACTTACTCCAGTATCTGACGCCTGGTGCAGGTGTGTCTATAATAATGTCTCCTCTGTGATTTATCCCTCTCACTGGCCGCACTTACTCCAGTATCTGACGCCTGGTGCAGGTGTGTCTATAATAATGTCTCCTCTGTGATTTATCCCTCTCACTGGCCGCACTTACTCCAGTATCTGACACCTGGTGCAGGTGTGTCTATAATAATGTCTCCTCTGTGATTTATCCTTCTCACTGGCCGCACTTACTCCAGTATCTGACGCCTGGTGCAGGTGTGTCTATAATAATGTCTCCTCTGTGATTTATCCCTGTCACTGGCCGCACTTACTCCAGTATCTGACGCCTGGTGCAGGTGTGTCTATAATAATGTCTCCTCTGTGATTTATCCCTCTCACTGGCCGCACTTACTCCAGTATCTGACGCCTGGTGCAGGTGTGTCTATAATAATGTCTCCTCTGTGATTTATCCCTGTCACTGGCCGCACTTACTCCAGTATCTGACGCCTGGTGCAGGTGTGTCTATAATAATGTCTCCTCTGTGATTTATCCCTCTCACTGGCCGCACTTACTCCAGTATCTGATGCCTGGTGCAGGTGTGTCTATAATAATGTCTCCTCTGTGATTTATCCCTCTCACTGGCTGCACTTACTCCAGTATCTGACGCCTGGTGCAGGTGTGTCTATAATAATGTCTCCTTGTGATTTATCCCTCTCACTGGCCGCACTTACTCCAGTATCTGACGCCTGGTGCAGGTGTGTCTATAATAATGTCTCCCTGTGATTTATCCCTCTCACTGGCTGCACTTACTCCAGTATCTGACGCCTGGTGCAGGTGTGTCTATAATAATGTCTCCTCTGTGATTTATCCCTCTCACTGGCCGCACTTACTCCAGTATCTGACGCCTGGTGCAGGTGTGTCTATAATAATGTCTCCTCTGTGATTTATCCCTGTCACTGGCCGCACTTACTCCAGTATCTGACGCCTGGTGCAGGTGTGTCTATAATAATGTCTCCTCTGTGATTTATCCCTCTCACTGGCCGCACTTACTCCAGTATCTGACGCCTGGTGCAGGTGTACCTATAATAATGTCTCCTCTGTGATTTATCCCTCTCACTGGCTGCACTTACTCCAATATCTGACGCCTGGTGCAGGTGTACCTATAATAATGTCTCCTCTGTGATTTATCCCTCTCACTGGCCGCACTTACTCCAGTATCTGACGCCTGGTGAAGGTGTGTCTATAATAATGTCTCCTCTGTGATTTATCCCTCTCACTGGCCGCACTTACTCCAGTATCTGACGCCTGGTGCAGGTGTGTCTATAATAATGTCTCCTCTGTGATTTATCCCTCTCACTGCCCGCACTTACTCCAGTATCTGACGCCTGGTGCAGGTGTGTCTATAATAATGTCTCCTCTGTGATTTATCCCTCTCACTGGCCGCACTTACTCCAGTATCTGACGCCTGGTGCAGGTGTGTCTATAATAATGTCTCCTCTGTGATTTATCCCTCTCACTGGCCGCACTTACTCCAGTATCTGACGCCTGGTGCAGGTGTGTCTATAATAATGTCTCCTCTGTGATTTATCCCTCTCACTGGCCGCACTTACTCCAATATCTGACGCCTGGTGCAGGTGTGTCTATAATAATGTCTCCTCTGTGATTTATCCCTCTCACTGGCCGCACTTACTCCAGTATCTGACGCCTGGTGCAGGTGTGTCTATAATAATGTCTCCTCTGTGATTTATCCCTCTCACTGGCCGCACTTACTCCAATATTTGACGCCTGGTGCAGGTGTGTCTATAATAATGTCTCCTCTGTGATTTATCCCAGGAGCTCTGAAGAAGTTATCTCCGACACTGGACTTTAATCCTTGTTTGAACACAGCCTGTGGGAAGCCTGCGGTCCGTCCCCTTGTAGACACCGGAGCCATGGTGTTTGTCGTGTTCGGGATTCGAGGAATAAATCGGACAAGGATCCCTGATAATCATGTGCTCGGGGAACTGGTATGATATATGTTATACTGTATACTACTCTCTTGGTCACATGTTATGTGCTAAGCCTTTCAGGTCACTATACACGAGGCATGAGGCATTGTCACCTGGAGTAGGAGTATCATTTTCTGAGTCATTTACAAAAATCAATAATGTAGCCAGAAGCGAAAGGAGAAACGCAAAAGGTGGAATAAGACAACTAAAAACAGAGAAAGGGAGTCTCGTTGAGGGAGACAATGTAATAATGTATCTTAATAATTATTTTTGTTCAGTATTCACAACTGAAGTAGAGGGGGAGTGGCCACAGGAAAGTTGCATATATATTTAGAGAAATGAGGTAGAAAAAAGTACATTTACAGAGGAGATGGTCCTAACAGAACTCTCAAAACTGGAAGTGTATAAATCTATGGGGCCAGATGGGATACATCCAAGGATATTAAAAGAGATTAAAGAGGTGCTGGTAGCATCGTTAACAGAATGATTCAACCAGTCATTAGCTACAGGAGTAATTCCAGAGGGCTGCAAAATCGCGAACGTAGTCCCACTGCACAAAAGTGGAAGCAAGGTAAAGGCAAACAACTACAGACCAGTGAGTCTTACATCAGTAGTAGGGAAATTGATGGAAACACTCTTAATAGAAAGAGTTGTAGATTATCTCAAATCCGGCAATTTACTGGATCCCAAACAGCATGGATTCACTGGGGGGAGATCATGTCAAACAAATCTTATTGACTTTTTTGATTGTGTGACTAAAGTTATAGAAAAAAGGGGGGGGGATGTAGATGTTCCACATCTAGACATTAGTAAAGCTTTTGGCATGGTTATGGATCGGTGAGTTGACCTGGACAATATCAACAGTCAAGGGTAGTGTACATGTGGAATACTAGAACAATGTAAACATGCATGGAATATATATCAAGATATCATTACGGTGAAATAAGGTTCAAATACGGTTAGTGGTAATAATATTGTTAAAAGGGGCAGACTAGATGGGCCAAGTGTTTCTTATCTGCCGTCACATTCTGTGTTTCTATTTTACTAAGGGAAGATCACTGGATTCTAAGCAAACTACTAACATATTATTATTATTATTATTATTATTATTAATGACCGTGAAATTGGGAATATCTCTAGGAATGCTTTGTGATGTCTAGCAGTTACTGTATATAACTTCCCACTGTAGGTCTGTGCTGCGGCACTCCTGGGGCTTCCTGTCTGGTAGTAATGTGCTATAAGGCCGCCGTGGGTCTGTGTTGCGGCACTCCTTGGGCTACTTGTCTGGTAGTAATGTGCTATAAGGCCGCCGTGGGTCTGTGTTGCGGCACTCCTTGGGCTACTTGTCTGGTAGTAATGTGCTATAAGGCCGCCGTGGGTCTGTGTTGCGGCACTCCTGGGGTTTACTGTCTGACAGGAATGTTCTATAGGGCCGCTGTGTGTCTGTGCCGCACATTCCTGGGGCTTCCTGTCCGGTAATAATGTGCTATAGGACCACTGTGTGTCTGTGTTGCGGCACTCCTGGGGGTTCTTGTCTCATAGTAATGTGCTATAGGACCGCTGTGTCTAAGCTGTGCCACTGCTGCAGGCTTCCTGTCTTGCAGTAATGTGCTATAGGGCCGCTGTGTGTCTGTGCTGCAGCACTCCTGGGGCTCCCTGTCTGGCAGTAATGTGCTATAAGACCTCTGTGTGTTTGTTCTGCGCCACTCCTGGGGCTCCCTGTCTTCAGTAATGTTCTATAGGACCGCTTTATATATATGCCACGCATTCCTGGGGCTTCCTATCTGGCAGTAATGTTCTATAGAACCACAGTGTATCTGTGACGCGCATACCTTGGGCTTCCTGTCTGGTAGTAATGTGCTATAGGGCAGCCGTGGTTCTGTGTTGCGGCACTCCTGGGGCTCCCTGTCTGGTAGTAATGTTCTATAGGACCACTGTGTGTCTGTGCCGCGCATTCCTGGGGCTTCCTGACTGGCACTAATGTGTTATAAGACCACTGTGTGTCTGTGCTGCGACACTTCTGGGGCTTCCTATCTGGTAGTAATGTGCTTTAGGGCCGCCGTGGGTCAGTGTTGCGGCACTCCTGGGTCTTCTTGTCTGGCAGTAATATGCTATAAGACCACTATGTGTCTGTGCTGCGGCACTCCTGGGGCTTCCTGTCTGGTAGTAATGTGCTATTAGACCGCTGTATGTCTGTGGTGCGTCACTCCTGGGGCTTCCTGTCTTGTAGTAATGTGCTATGGGACCGCTGTATGTCTGTGCTACGCCACTCGTGGGGCTTCCTGTCTGGTAGTAATGTGCTATAGGACCTCTGTATGTCTTTGCTGCGGCACTCCTGGGGCTTCCTGTCTGGTAGTAATGTGCTATAAGACTTCTGTGTGTCTGTGCTGCGGCACTCCTGGGGCTTCCTGTCTGGTAGTAATGTGCTATAAGACCGCTGTATGTCTGTGGTGCGGCACTCCTGGGGCTTTCTGTCTGGTAGTAATGTGCTATAAGACCGCTGTATGTATGTGCTGCGGCACTCCTGGGGCTTCCTGTCTGGTAGTCATTTACTATAGGAACGTTGTATGTCTGCTTTGCAGCACTCTTGGGGTTTCCTGTCTGGTAGTAATGTGCTATAGTACATCTGTATGTCTGTGCTTCGGCACTCCTGGGGCTCACTGTTTGGTAGTAATGTGCTATGTGACTGCTGTATGTCTATGCCGCGGCTCTCCTTGGGCTTCCTGTCTGGTAGTAATGTGCTATCAGACCATTGTATGTCTGTGCTGCGGCACTCCTTGGGCTTCCTGTTTGGTAGTAATGTGCTATCAGACCGCTGTATGTCTATGCTGCGGCACTCCTGGGGTTTCCTGTCTGGTAGTAATGTGCTATAGGACAGCTGTATATCTGTGCTGTGGCACTCCTGGGGCTTTCTGTCTGGTAGTAACATGCTATAGGACAGCTGTATGTCTGTGCTGCTGCACTCCTGGGGCTTCCTGTCAGTAATGTGCTATAGGACAGCTGTATGTCTGTGCTGCGGCACTCCTGGGGCTTCCTGTCTGGTAATAATGTGCAATGGGACCGCTGTATGTCTGTGCTTCGGCACTAATTGGGCTTCCTCTCTGGTAGTAATGTGCTATAGGATGGCTGTGTGTCTGTGCCGCGGCACTCCTAGGGCAATCTGACTGGTAGTAATGTGCTATAGGACTGATGTATGTCTGTGCTGCAGCACTCCTGGGGCTTCCTGACTGGTAGTAATGTGCTATAGGACTGGTGTATGTCTGTGTCACGGCACACCTTGGGCTTCCTGTCTGGCAGTAATGTGCTATATTACAGCTGTGTATCTATGCTGCGGCACTCCTGGGGCTTCCTGTCTGATAGTAATGTGCTATAGGACTGCTGTATGTCTGTGCTGCGGCACTAATTGGGCTTTCTGTCTGGTAGTAATGTGCTATAGGACCGCTGTAGGTCTTTGCCGCGGCACTCCTGGGGCTTCCTGTCTGGTAGTAATGTGCTATAGGACGGCTGTGTGTCTGTGCTGCGGCACTCCTAGGGCTTCCTGTCTGGTAGTAATGTGCTATAGGACCGCTGTAGGTCTGTGCCGCGGCACTCCTGGGGTTTCCTGTCTGGTAGTAAAGCGCTATAGGACGGCTGTAGGTCTGTGCCGCACACTCATGGGGCTTCCTGTCTGGTAGTAATGTGCTATAGGACCGCTGTAGGTCTGTGCCGCGGCACTCCTGGGGCTTCCTGTCTGGCAGTAAAGCGCTATAGGACCGCTGTAGGTATGTGCCACGGCACTCCTGGGGTTTCCTGTCTGGTAGTAATGTGCTATTGGACCGCTGTAGGTCTGTGCCGCGGCACTCCTGGGGTTTCCTGTCTGGTAGTAAAGCGCTATAGGACGGCTGTAGGTCTGTGCCGCACACTCCTGGGGCTTCCTGTCTGGTAGTAATGTGCTATAGGACCGCTGTAGGTCTGTGCTGCGGCACTCCTAGGGCTTCCTGTCTTGTAGTAATGTGCTATAGGACGGCTGTGTGTCTGTGCTGCGGCACTCCTGGGGCTTCCTGTCTGGCAGTAATGTGCTATAGGAATATATTGCTCACATTTGCAGATCACCCACTGACGTGTTTCTTGCTTTTGTCTTCTGAAAGGGCAGAGTGATCTACGATGAGAAGTTTGACCTCTTTAAAGAGATTGGTAATCTGTGCCGGCTGTGCAAGTTGATTGGCAGTAACTCAGAGCTGGTGAAGCCCGGAGGAGCGCAGTGCCTACCTTCAGGTGCATATTACATTTTTATTTCTCATATTGGTTATTTGTAACGTAGCGGAAATCTTAGAACGTTGGTCCAGGTCTGAGGAAGCTAAGTCTAATGTTTATAATGTAATTACTCGGCCGCTGTCAGTGTCTCGGTTTCTGATTTACCCATACTTGCCTACCTGCCCCTCTCCATGAGGGAGAAAATGCTCTGTTCCTGGACTTTCCTGGTAATGTATGATTGCCATCACCTGTGGTGAGCTAGGTAATTGATAAGAAAGGGGTTTCACCACAGGTGATGGCAATCATACATTACCAGGAAAGTCCAGGAACAGAGCATTTTCTCCCTCATGGAGAGGGGCAGGTAGGCAAGTATGGATTTACCCTGTTACAATATTGCTGTATTGTGGGCAGTAAGAGCAGCGTGTAGCATCAGCTGGCGACACAAATTACACCCTTACACCCGCTGCTTGACCGGCTACACCATTGCTGTGTATATTGCTGATATACTAGGCGTTTGGAGTATACAGGACAGAATCAGCTGGGAACGGTCTGCAGACGTCAGTCTGAGGTGCGCATGTTTCTCCATGCAGTTTCTATCCTACAGGTAAAATTACTGCGCGGCTTTTCCAGACTGCTGCGTCCTCAACAGTTCTGCTGCTGGATTCAAAGAGGCGTTTTATTTACATTTCATAGGATTCTCCCCAGTGCTCCAGGTGTGTTGGTATGATATACACTTCTCCACTGTCCCTGCTATGCGTCAGATACTCTGCACGGCAGGGGCGGATCCAGTAACACGCAGTCTCAGCCACACCCATGTGCTGCATCTCTGGGCAGGGGCGGATCCAGTAACATGCAGTCTCAGCCACACCCACGTGCTGCATCTCTAGGCAGGGGCGGATCCAGTAACATGCAGTCTCAGCCACACCCACGTGCTGCATCTCTAGGCAGGGGCGGATCCAGTAACACGCAGTCTCAGCCACACCCACGTGCTGCATCTCTGGGCAGGGGCGGATCCAGTAACATGCAGTCTCAGCCACACCCACGTGCTGCAAGTCTAGGCAGGGGCGGATCCAGTAACATGCAGTCTCAGCCACACCCACGCGCTCATCTCTGGGCAGGGGCGGATCCAGTAACATGCAGTCTCAGCCACACCCACGTGCTGCATCTCTGGGCAGGGGCGGATCCAGTAACATGCAGTCTCAGCCACACCCACGTGCTGCATCTCTGGGCAGGGGAGGATCCAGTAACATGCAGTCTCAGCCACACCCACGTGCTGCATCTCTGGGCAGGGGCGGATCCAGTAACATGCAGTCTCAGCCACACCCACGTGCTGCATCTCTGGGCAGGGGCGGATCCAGTAGCATGCAGTCTCAGCCACACCCACGTGCTGCATCTCTGGGCAGGGGCGGATCCAGTAACATGCAGTCTCAGCCACACCCACGTGCTGCATCTCTGGGCAGGGGCGGATCCAGTAACACGCAGTCTCAGCCACACCCACGTGCTGCATCTCTGGGCAGGGGCGGATCCAGTAACATGCAGTCTCAGCCACACCCACGCGCTGCATCTCTGGGCAGGGGCGGATCCAGTAACATGCAGTCTCAGCCACACCCACGTGCTGCATCTCTGGACAGGGGCGGATCCAGTAACACGCAGTCTCAGCCACACCCACGTGCTGCATCTCTGGGCAGGGGCGGATCCAGTAACACGCAGTCTCAGCCACACCCACGTGCTGCATCTCTGGGCAGGGGCGGATCCAGTAACATGCAGTCTCAGCCACACCCACGTGCTGCATCTCTGGGCAGGGGCGGATCCAGTAACACGCAGTCTCAGCCACACCCACGTGCTGCATCTCTGGGCAGGGGCGGATCCAGTAACATGCAGTCTCAGCCACACCCACGTGCTGCATCTCTGGGCAGGGGCGGATCCAGTAACATGCAGTCTCAGCCACACCCACGCGCTGCATTTCTGGGCAGGGGCGGATCCAGTAACATGCAGTCTCAGCCACACCCACGTGCTGCATCTCTGGGCAGGGGCGGATCCAGTAACATGCAGTCTCAGCCACACCCACGTGCTGCATCTCTGGGCAGGGGCGGATCCAGTAACATGCAGTCTCAGCCACACCCACGTGCTGCATCTCTGGGCAGGGGCGGATCCAGTAACACGCAGTCTCAGCCACACCCACGTGCTGCATCTCTGGGCAGGGGCGGATCCAGTACCATGCAGTCTCAGCCACACCCACGTGCTGCATCTCTGGGCAGGGGCGGATCCAGTAACATGCAGTCTCAGCCACACCCACGTGCTGCATCTCTGGGCAGGGGCGGATCCAGTAACATGCAGTCTCAGCCACACCCACGTGCTGCATCTCTGGACAGGGGCGGATACAGTAACATGCAGTCTCAGCCACACCCACGTGCTGCATCTCTGGGCAGGGGCGGATCCAGTAACATGCAGTCTCAGCCACACCCACGTGCTGCATCTCTGGGCAGGGGCGGATCCAGTAACACGCAGTCTCAGCCACACCCACGCGCTGCATCTCTGGGCAGGGGCGGATCCAGTAACATGCAGTCTCAGCCACACCCACGTGCTGCATCTCTGGACAGGGGCGGATCCAGTAACATGCAGTCTCAGCCACACCCACGTGCTGCATCTCTGGGCAGGGGCGGATCCAGTAACATGCAGTCTCAGCCACACCCACGTGCTGCATCTCTGGGCAGGGGCGGATCCAGTAACATGCAGTCTCAGCCACACCCACGTGCTGCATCTCTGGGCAGGGGCGGATCCAGTAACATGCAGTCTCAGCCACACCCACGTGCTGCATCTCTGGACAGGGGCGGATCCAGTAACACGCAGTCTCAGCCACACCCACGTGCTGCATCTTTGGACAGGGGCGGATCCAGTAACACGCAGTCTCAGCCACACCCACGTGCTGCATCTATGGGCAGGGGCGGATCCAGAAACACGCAGTCTCAGCCACACCCACGTGCTGCATCTCTGGACAGGGGCGGATCCAGTAACACGCAGTCTCAGCCACACCCACGTGCTGCATCTCTGGGCAGGGGCGGATCCAGTAACACGCAGTCTCAGCCACACCCACGTGCTGCATCTCTGGGCAGGGGCGGATCCAGTAACATGCAGTCTCAGCCACACCCACGTGCTGCATCTCTGGGCAGGGGCGGATCCAGTAACATGCAGTCTCAGCCACACCCACGTGCTGCATCTCTGGGCAGGGGCGGATCCAGTAACACGCAGTCTCAGCCACACCCACGTGCTGCATCTCTGGGCAGGGGCGGATCCAGTAACATGCAGTCTCAGCCACACCCACGTGCTGCATCTCTGGGCAGGGGCGGATCCAGAAACACGCAGTCTCAGCCACACCCACGCGCTGCATCTCTAAGCAGGGGCGGATCCAGTAGCACGCAGTCTCAGCCACACCCACGTGCTGCATCTCTGGGCAGGGGCGGATCCAGTAACATGCAGTCTCAGCCACACCCACGTGCTGCATCTCTGGGCAGGGGCGGATCCAGTAACATGCAGTCTCAGCCACACCCACGTGCTGCATCTCTGGGCAGGGGCGGATCCAGTAACATGCAGTCTCAGCCACACCCACGTGCTGCATCTCTGGACAGGGGCGGATCCAGTAACACGCAGTCTCAGCCACACCCACGTGCTGCATCTTTGGACAGGGGCGGATCCAGTAACACGCAGTCTCAGCCACACCCACGTGCTGCATCTATGGGCAGGGGCGGATCCAGAAACACGCAGTCTCAGCCACACCCACGTGCTGCATCTCTGGACAGGGGCGGATCCAGTAACACGCAGTCTCAGCCACACCCACGTGCTGCATCTCTGGGCAGGGGCGGATCCAGTAACACGCAGTCTCAGCCACACCCACGTGCTGCATCTCTGGGCAGGGGCGGATCCAGTAACATGCAGTCTCAGCCACACCCACGTGCTGCATCTCTGGGCAGGGGCGGATCCAGTAACATGCAGTCTCAGCCACACCCACGTGCTGCATCTCTGGGCAGGGGCGGATCCAGTAACACGCAGTCTCAGCCACACCCACGTGCTGCATCTCTGGGCAGGGGCGGATCCAGTAACGTGCAGTCTCAGCCACACCCACGTGCTGCATCTCTGGGCAGGGGCGGATCCAGAAACACGCAGTCTCAGCCACACCCACGCGCTGCATCTCTAAGCAGGGGCGGATCCAGTAGCACGCAGTCTCAGCCACACCCACGTGCTGCATCTCTGGGCAGGGGCGGATCCAGTAACATGCAGTCTCAGCCACACCCACGTGCTGCATCTCTAAGCAGGGGCGGATCCAGAAACACGCAGTCTCAACCACACCCACGTGCTGCATCTCTAGGCAGGGGCGGATCCAGTAGCACGCAGTCTCAGCCACACCCACGCGCTGTGCATGTACAAAACGGGTCCTGTGATCGCATTGCAGTAATGTGACTGGCTCTGCCCTATTGACAGGCAGAGGTGCTTGGGGGGAGGGATGGGGACGGCCCACTCCCATTGTCCGGGAGTGGCGAGGGAAAGGACTGCGTTGTGAGATGCAGTTTCTTTGGCCTCGTGAGCCACCCTGCGAAGCCTGAGTTACTCAGTTTGCTGTCGCAGATGAACATCGTGACCGATGGTCGCAATATTTGATCCCAGGCTGTGACGCGGTTGCAGCGATGCGTTTGAAACTGCAGCAAGGAGGTGTGTCTACATTTCCTACTGCACTTGCATTGCTGTGGATTGCATTTGCCATGCTGAATGAGGGCCTGCATGATATACAGTTAGGATTACACCACGTTGTATACAGTATGGGTTGCTGCTGGGGCAGTGGGGTGAGGAGCGGGCGGAGGGTCACTGCCAGGGTTACAGAAGACCTCATACACACATCTCTCCCCAGGTTACAGCATATCCTCCATCCTGCAGATGTTACACCCAGAGTGTAAGAGCATCCCGGAGCCAAACCTTCTCCCGGGACAGCTCTCCCACGGGGCCGTCGGAGTCAAGGACGGGAAGGTCCAGTGGATCTCTATGGCGTTTGAATCGGTAAGAACAGTACTGCCCAGGAACGCCCAGTCACTGCCCAGGAACGCCCAGTTACTGCCCTGTCACCACCCAGGAACGCCCAGTTACTGCCCAGGAACGCCCAGTCACTGCCCAGGAACGCCCAGTTACTGCCCTGTCACCGCCCAGGAACACCCAGTTACTGGCCAGGAACGCCCAGTTACTGCCCTGTCACCACCCAGGAACGCCCAGTTACTGCCCAGGAACGCCCAGTTACTGCCCAGGAACGCCCAGTTACTGCCCTGTCACCACCCAGGAACGCCCAGTTACTGCCCAGGAACGCCCAGTTACTGCCCTGTCACCGCCCAGGAACACCCAGTTACTGCCCAGGAACGCCCAGTTACTGCCCTGTCACCACCCAGGAACACCCAGTTACTACCCTGTCACCGTCCAGTCACTGCCCAGGAACGCCCAGTAACTACCCTGTCACCACCCAGGAACGCCCAGTTATTGCCCAGGAACGCCCAGTCACTGCCCAGGAACGCCCAGTTACTGCCCAGGAACGCCCAGTCACTGCCCAGGAACGCCCAGTAACTACCCTGTCACCACGAGGAACGCCCAGTTATTGCCCAGGAACGCCCAGGAACGCCCAGTCACTGCCCAGGAACGCCCAGTTACTGCCCAGGAACGCCCAGTCACTGCCCAGGAACGCCCAGTTACTGCCCTGTCACCACCCAGGAACGCCCAGTTATTGCCCGGGAACACCCAGTCACTGCCCAGGAACGCCCAGTTACTGCCCAGGAACGCCCAGTCACTGCCCAGGAACGCCCAGTCACTGCCCAGGAACGCCCAGTTACTGCCCTGTCACCACCCAGGAACGCCCAGTTACTGCCCAGGAACGCTCAGTTACTGCCCTGTCACCGCCCAGTTACTGCCCAGGAACGCCCAGTAACTACCCTGTCACCACCCAGGAACGCCCAGTTATTGCCCAGGAACACCCAGGAACGCCCAGTTACTGCCCAGGAACGCCCAGTTACTGCCCTGTCACCACCCAGGAACGCCCAGTTATTGACCGGGAACACCCAGGAACGCCCAGTCACTGCCCAGTTACTGCCCAGGAACGCCCAGTCACTGCCCAGGAACGCCCAGTTACTGCCCTGTCACCACCCAGGAACGCCCAGTTACTGCCCAGGAACGCCCAGTTACTGCCCTGTCACCGCCCAGGATCACCCAGTTACTGCCCAGGAACGCCCAGTTACTGCCCTGTCACCACCCAGGAACACCCAGTTACTACCCTGTCACCGTCCAGTCACTGCCCAGGAACGCCCAGTAACTACCCTGTCACCACCCAGGAACGCCCAGTTATTGCCCAGGAACGCCCAGTCACTGCCCAGGAACGCCCAGTCACTGCCCAGGAACGCCCAGTTACTGCCCTGTCACCACCCAGGAACGCCCAGTTATTGCCCGGGAACACCCAGGAACGCCCAGTCACTGCCCAGGAATGCCCAGTTACTGCCCAGGAACGCCCAGTCACTGCCCAGGAACGCCCAGTTACTGCCCTGTCACCACCCAGGAACGCCCAGTTACTGCCCAGGAACGCCCAGTTACTGCCCTGGAACGCCCAGTTACTGCCCTGTCTCCACCCAGGAACGCCCAATTACTGCCCTGTCACCGCCCAGGAACACCCAGTTACTGCCCAGGAACGCCCAGTTACTGCCCTGTCACCACCCAGGAACACCCAGTTACTACCCTGTCACCGTCCAGTCACTGCCCAGGAACGCCCAGTAACTACCCTGTCACCACCCAGGAACGCCCAGTTATTGCCCGGGAACACCCAGGAACGCCCAGTCACTGCCCAGGAATGCCCAGTTACTG